>NW_024883597.1:0-65560 GCF_019059575.1 Amphibalanus amphitrite
TACAACGTCAAAATACTTATTCCAATTTCCACCATGAAACCACCACTATGTTACTTGCTTACAGAACCGTGCGCACAGTGCGCGCAGTTTTATCGTGACGTCAGAGGGTGCTTCCTCAGTGGCGCCCCCTTGCGGGGAACGCGTGCAAAAAGTCCAGCTCTTAGGCATGTCCTACCCGCCCCACTTACCGGTGGTATTCTCAGCAGGCTGCGGACCGGGCTGGGCGGTCGGCGCGCCCCAGCCCAGCAGGCCGAGGGTGCGGGCCAGCAGACCGGCCTGTGCCGCTGGTGGTACGGTGCTGGTCCCAGCGGCCACCGCGGCGGTGATCAGCAGCGGTAGCAGGAACCGAGCGGCCAGCATGGTGGCTGGGGAAACGCAGAATGGTAAGACAGACTGGGGTAGTAGGATTGATTGTCACATAATCCCTGTCGGCTGTGGCGGGAAAAAACGCTTTCTTACTCATGCAATTTAACAGTTCGCAAGATCTTGACTTATCGACTATTGTCTACTCACACAGAACGGGCTGCCTGAAGTGAAGCAGTTTTTTGTTTGAGTTGAAGCTAAATAATTTGTATGTTGTCTAAACAACATTGCAAATTAAATGTCACCTGAGGTGCACCCATTTTAGCTTTTACGACCTGACTCCACAAAGTAATCGGTACATATTACGTCGCAGTAGTGTCCAAACTGTAGCAATCTGTTCAATGCCTCGCGTGCCACGCTGTAGGCACACACGGTACTTTCCCGTTGTCGGTACTCAACGCGCCAATGATCCCTACACGCGACTGCAAATGCGTTGTTGCAGAGCCAGTCCTCACCTGACACGAGGCGACGAGTCGACGCTGCCGAACTCAGTCTCTTTTTGCGCCCTTCAGACTCCCAACAAGCGCAGGCCAGATAAGCTTGAACTCTTATATCCCGAGCTATCCGAGACAGTCGCACACGGTCCACTGTCCAGAGTCACCAATGGGCTATACTCGGTAGATACCTGGAGACCCGGCACGCGCGTCCCGCTCCCAAAACACGCCCGCCGCCCACCGCCGTCGGCTGGCGACTGAAGCCAGCTGAGCGTGACCCAGCTGACCTCGACCCGCCGCGGGTCAAGGTCAGCCGGCCGGGCCAGACGGGAGCGCGTCCCACCCCGCCCCGCTCGACCAGCTGCCGACGGCAGGTCTGTGGTGGAATAGAGTGCCCACTGGAAATGGCGATAGTCTGATCCCTTCACCGTCCAGTGACGAGTTTACGGCTTTGAAGTTCAGCTCCAACTCCAGATGCTTCCAATATAACAAAGTCATAAGTGGATGTTAATATCCATTCAAGTTTAAAGTAATTCACTGGAATTCCAAAACCGGTCCGTTCCACAAATGTCACACGTTTCCATAGAATTATTGTTGCCAGACGGAGGTGCAAATTTAAACTTTTGAAATTAAATTGGCACCCGTAATCTGGCTCGACGTTTGTTTCGCGACTTCCATTAGTAACGGTAGCTACATGCACAACACAAAATACCAAGCTCTACCCTCAGCGCGATCATGCAGCGGCACCGCCTATTGACTTTCAATTGCCAGCGGCGCCTTGCTTTGACCATCGACCAGGGACGAGCAAGGCGCTCCCAGTCGATATCTGGAGTGTCAAAACAGTGGCGCAGACACACCCCGACAACTGCAGAGACTGCTCGGTAATTTGGCTGGTAACCGTCCAATGAGGTGGTGTTTTGGAACAGTTCACGCTGTGCACGCGCTTCACGCCTGAACATTCCACGGCAGATCGCACCAGATTTTTCGGTGTGATTGCCTCATCGTTCTGATTCTAACGATACGTTATCATGGCCTGTGAAGACACGTGTGAAAATTTTTGACCAATTAAGTCAATTTTTGTGCTTTATCAAACGAGCGCAAATTGTATGGCTACAGATTACAGCGCACAATATCTTGCATTCCAATTAAAAGCTTTGCACGTTCATCAGAACCGCTTAGACGAGTAATAAAATATACAGACCGTTTAAAACATTCAACCTGTAAGAAGTCAGACATAATTATGACATACCTACAGCTATTTTTGTGTATGATTTTTTTTTTCCTTGAGCTCTACTCTAATGACCCTTGAAAGTCCACCGATCCCATCTTCCCGCCGCGGCCGGTCCGGTCGCCGTAAGTATTGAGGAGGGGCCCGACCACTGTCTGTGTCCACCGGTCGCCATGCCGCCAGTCGTCAGTGCCGCTTCTACGAGTGGCCCCGACGTCGGCGTCGGCGGCGGGAGTCGGCCGGCCGTGCCGCAGTCCGACGGGCGAGCCCCCTCGACACCCGGGTCGTACGGTATTGGTGGGGAGTCAGTGCAGAGCTGTGGGTAGAGCTGCAGAGCTGTGAACGGGACGAGAGCGAACTGAAGAGAATAGGAGGATGTCACAAGATAGGTCGATGTGACTAGATATAAGACTGTGAAGTGACTAGATATATGGCTGTGAAGTGTGCAAGAAGTGAGGTGAGAAAACGGCCGACAATAGCGTCTAAGTGGTGACTTCTGGTTTGCAGTGCTTCGCTTCGCTCAGACGTCCAGCAACAGCTCCACCAACAAGGGCGCTCGGAGCTTAAGCTTATCCTGGGAACGTCTGAACTTCACCAAAGAAGTATCCACCTTCGGCAGCTGGAGGAGCCCGTGACCTTCCCCAGCCCTCGCAATGCCGCGGGGCAGTGACAGCTCCGGTCGTCGGATCAGAGCGCCACGCGGCACCATCCGACCACACCCGGGCTTTGACGAGGAAGCCGCGCTGGCCCAGGTGCGCACCCTGTACCGAGCCCTGCAGAGACCCGTCGACACGGCAGCGGTTATCAGCGTGCTCACCAAGTACACGCTACACGAGCGGAAATATGTGGAGGACGTGTATAACGTGCAGCATGAGCCAAAACTACAGCATGCGCTGCGAGCCGCCTTCTCATACAACGCTCAGGCGACGCTGCTAGCGCTGCTGCAGTGGCAAAACCAGTTCCTGGCGGCCGCCGCGCGTCGTGCTCTCGTCGCGAGACCCACCGACAAGGCTACTCTGATCGAGCTGTTCTGTGGCCAGTCACAGGACGAGCTGCGAGACATGGTGCGCACCTACGACCGGCTTCACAGCCGGCCTCTGCAGGCAGAGCTGCGCGCGCAGCTCAACGGAGAGCTGCGGCAGCTGGCACTGGCTCTGACCGCGCTGAACCGAGACCAGTCAGCGTCGCCGGGAGACAACGCCGCCAGAGAGCTGGCCGGTCGGCTGGCGGCGGCCGGACAGGGCCGAGATGTCGAGATGTTCATCAGCGTCTTCAGCACGGCCGGCTACCCGCTGCTGCGGCGCGCCTTCGAGCTCCTCCCGGAGGTCAACCCTAGCCATGCGGACATACAGACTGTGATCCGGGCCAGCTTTGGCGGCGATATCCGCACCGGCCTGCTGGCCGTGGCCCAGTGTGTGGCTGACCAGCCGGGCTACTTTGCCGAGCGCCTGTATCGCGCCATGCGCGGGCTCGGCACTGACGACACGGCACTCATCCGGATCCTGGTCTCCCGGGCGGAGAATGATCTGCAGAATATCAAGGACGCCTACCACCAGCGCTACGGCAAGAGCCTGGCGGCTGCCGTGGAAGACGATACGTCCGGCACCTACTGGCACTGTCTGAGGGCCATCATCAAACCGTAGTCCTACCGACCTTTAATCAGGGCCATCATCAAACACTCGACGCCGGTGGCAGCTCGTGAGCTCGTGATGCTCGTAGTTTGTACTTGTGATAGTTTGTGAAATATGCATAGTGTGGTGTGAATGAGCACCCAGTAAACATGCCGATGTCGGCCCGACGTCGGCCGACGTCGGGGTGACGTCGGCAACTCGGCATCGGCATGCCGACGTCGGCCCGACGTCGGTCCAACCTCGGCACGACGTCGGTTGGATGTCGGATATGCCCGCATGTACCGACGTCCAGCCGAGGTCCAGCCGACGTCGGGCCGACGTCGGACCGAGATCAATTGCTGAGGTCCAGCCGACGTCGGGCCGACGTCGGGGCGACGTCGGACCGACATCGGCCGAGGTTTCGACCGTTAAAATACTGTAAAATACATGTTTCATGTCTCTTAAAGAGCTTCTATATTCAAAATATCCTCAGGAAACTCAAATCTTCCTCCACGCCGCAACCCCCTGATCCGGACTGGACGGGAAACTTTATCCCATTTGGGATTGCCCGTAAGCCCAGCTCGCCCGTAGCCGGGTGCGGTGAGTGCTTGGGGGCTGCTCGGCCTATGCTTTGGTCAGGCTCAGCCCCGGCAACTCACCAGGGCCGGGCCCAGTTCGTATAGAAAGGCCAGTCGGCAAGTGTCACTTTGCCAAAGTGCCACTTATCAAAGGGACACTTTGGGAAACGTTGGTGCAGGTGTGTAAGAGTGGCTATATGAATCCATTGTGGGGTCGCCCTTTCCAATAAGTGTCACGTAACAGCAATGGGACCAGGGACTCTATATGAACTGGACCAAGGGTGCTCGCCAAGAAGACCAATGTCTCCATCCTATCATCCTTCCGGCTCTGAAATGGTCTTATCAGACCGAAAGGGCATAACCCAACAAAACAAACTAAAATTGCTATCTGGCTGCGTGGTGTAGTAGTTAGCGCACTGTCCTGTTCAAATGACACTGGGTTCGAATCCCATCGCCGGATGATGCTTTTGGAGTGTTGTCCCAGTAAACATGCCGACGTCGGCGACTGGGGGGGCTCGAATCCCGCCGCCGGTTGATATTTTTGGCGCGTTGTCCCAATAAACATGCCGACGTCGGCCCCGTCGGTCCAACAACAAACGATCTCGTCAACCTCGGCAAACGACCTCGGCCCGACGTCGGCTCGACGTCGGCTGGACTTCGGCTGGACGTCGGAACATGCGGGCATATCCGACGTCCAGCCGATGTCGGGCCGAGGTTGAACCGACGTTGGGCCGACGTCGGGCCGAGCCTCGGCCCGACGTCGGGCCGACGTCGGCATGTTTACTGGGCAAGCTGAAGACCTAACTTCATTGTCGATTGCTGACTTTCCTAAATGGGCCAGCGTGGTTGAACAGGCCACTCAAGACAAAGAAAAGCAGTCAAAATGAGTTTTGATGTTACTACTTACTACCCAGAGTTGTCTTCAACGAGTGTCAAGGACATTTGAGTGCTAAGGTCAAGCTCTTCTAAGGTCGATATAATTCCACGAATTCCACGACAATGGTCATGTATGACGTTTCCCGCCTACCATGCCCCGGATTTCCAACACCTGGCGCATCTATAACCACTATCGATGCTCGCAATCTGGTAACGACCCCAGTAACCAGGTGTTCACAGAACGCCAAGGCAAGGTGTTTGTCCCTGATGTCGGAGGGCCGGTAAAATATTCACCACACGGTCGGACGAAAGTCCGGTATTTAGCACAGTGGTATTAGCGTTATGTGGCCGACAATAATATGTTAGCCAACAATGTTGTATAAGTCTAGCCAATGTACTGCTGTTGGGCCGTCGGGACCCTTTGGTGGGCTCAGTCGACTCTACGGAGCTCTTGCAACAACTGCGTACACACTACATCAGATTGCCCGTTGGCGCAGTTGGTCACTTGGATCAATAGAAGTGCAGTCTTGCACTACGAGCTAGCTCAGTCGAAATGACTTTATGGCGACTGGTGAGTGACGAGCATTGGGTCTTTTTGAAACTGGCTGTGACCCGGGGGCATAATTTATCAACTGTTTGATTGCACGCAGCTCCTTCAGTGCTAAGAAGGCAGATCAATAGCCAAACTTGGGTCATTTGTCTTGCCATTGTAATTGCCACCTAAAAGGCAGCCCAAAATTACTGCACACTGACGCCAGCCATTCGGCAACCGTGTTCGTTATGCCAGGGGTGATATGACGCACGCGAGAAACTGCCAAAATTACCGGTGGCACGCGCAGGCATCCATTGAAAGGAAAATAAGTGGAAAATAACAGCTAGTGCTTTTAGTTTGTGCTAATTATTGAGCATTGGCGTTCCATAAGTACATTGCGAAATTTACAGTGCGAAATTTACCTGCAGTGAACAATTCAGATATCTATGAAATAATAGCTCGGATATCTAGGAAGTAATTCATCAATGTGACGTGATACATGGGATACATCGATACAGTCCATGGCTACTCAGATAAAGTCAGCAATAAATAGTTCAGCAAGATATTGTATTGCTCGTGAAACCTGCATGCAATCAGATAGCACCCAGTTTATAAGTAGAATAGCGACCCTCTACAGAGAGGCAATAAATACATAAGCAGAGGCAGACGCTTAAAATGACTTAACGAGACATCGTGCACCACGTGCCCTACAATTGTGACGCCGTCATTAACTCAACATTCATGAAAGACTGGATAATTCTAATAATGCGACCTCAGTTGCGACCGTTGTGTCATTTCAATTCTAATTTGACTGACTGTTCCCAATGCAATGGCTGTCCATTCCTAATGCAGGCGGTAGCTTCAGAAATCAAATTAATATCTCAGGATAGGTCATTTTGTGAGTTGTTTGAGGCCAGAGTTCATCTTCAGCGTAAATAACATGCCCAGGATGTTTGACGTTCAAGGAAACACATGCACCATGAAGCGAACAATAATACACAATAGACTTAATCACGCTAAATACATAATTGCACTGGATGAATAATAGTTCACAATGGAATTGGAGCCTCAATCAACCGATTTTAGCCGTCAGTTCATTCGTCCAGCACTCGGTATCACCACGGATATGGTGCCCTTACATGTTCCCAGTGTTTTATCCCACTTCGGGGTCATACCTGCACTGATATGGCACAGTAGTACACACCTTCCCCGGGGGTAGCCGCGTATCCAGGGTCTGTACTCACTGCGTCTCCGAGATACGCGCACCGTCTCTCGTTTGGCGTAAAGGTGGGGTGTCCATCGTGGGCACTGACGGGCAGTTTAAAACGTTCAGTCGGCTATCGGTAGCCACCAGTAGCACCAAGATCATTAGCAAGCTGTCTCCAGCATCCCCAGAACATACCAGCAGTTGTCACCAGCAGTGGTCACCAGCAGCCACCAGCAGATCAGCCGTGGTCGCCCTGTGTCGGCGGGCGGGCCGGGGCGGTCTCAGTCCGCCCAGGACCCCCGTTCCGCTCAGCCGGTGGTCCATGTGAAGGGCGGCAGCCGGTGCGACTCTGGCAGCTGTCGGTTCAGCTCGGCCAGCTGCCGGGTGGTGTCCTCCAGGAGCCGGTGGCAGCGCTGCACAGAGTGGGCCACCTCGCCCACCTTCTGGAGTCGCTCGGCGTGCCGCGCGAACGCCTTCTGTCGGTCAGTGACCGTGGCCAGCAGCGCCGCCGACTGCTGATCCAGCTGCGGGACACACACCGCAAACTCCAGAGACTCGGACACACAACACAGCGACTGCTGGTCCAGCTGTGAGGGACACACACCGGCGACTGTACAGACAGACACACAACACGAACTTTTGGAGATTCAGACACACAGCTGACAGAATAGCCGCGACTGTGGAGAGACTTTTGACACACAGAGCACAGACAATACCGACTGTTGGTTCAGCTGCCGGGACACATACACCAGCGAAGCGACTCAATACTTTCAGAAAGACTTCAAACATAGAAATACCGGTTGCTGATTCAACTACTGTAACACAAATACTATAGACTTCAAATAATACAACATAAAACTGATAAAAACTTAAAATCGCTAAAATAAGTCTTAAAATTATATTTCGTTTACCTTTTTTCTTCAGGCCACATAATAAACCATCGTAGCATTAAGTAAATAATTAGCTAGTTTTCGGAGGCAATATAGGCAGGAGGCAAATGCAATCGCGGATAGGGAGCTATACATACAACATTCACTAGCCGAGCTTTCAGTGTATAAGGATAAACATTCTTAAGAATATTAACCACCACGCCATGTTTTCCACACTGCCGCGCAGCGCCCTAAGGAATTGCAAGCTTTGTCGACAGGACACTCGAATCACGACGTAGAAAACAGTTATCAAGTCGGACAGGATCGATATGAGTTATGACGTGTGCGGTAGCCACAAACAAAGTTAGTGCACGCCCACGCTGCCACAGAACGAAAATAGACGAGCTGTTGTGGCAAGGCGAAGGCAGACACCGGAACAAAACAAGGTTTGACGTATAATTTCAGGAACGATCAGTGCTGGACTGGCACAAATTATGGCCGAAATAAAATATACGCTTACAGTACTATCGGCTCCAAATATTCAAAATCATTCAAAATCAGAACATGACCAACGTGTGTAATAAGCTTATGTGATGAGCTCTTCAGCCAGGAATCAGTGGAAAGGTTTTATAATAAAAAATCACTCTGCTTTCTACCGGGCCATGACCATCTCCGCCCGCTACCACCCACAGTGCGCACTGCGCCGCTTACCTTGCCGATGGCGGCGGTGATTTCGGCCTGTTTAGCTGCGGTGCGGTCCGCGTTGGCGGCTAGGTGTCGCTGCAGTCGCGCCGCCAGGTGTCGCACGGCGACCGAGTCCAGTCGGTCCAGCACGTCCGGGTCCCGGGAGCCCGGGTAGGTGAGGGCACCCCGCATCACCGGCAGGAACGTGGGGATCAGCTGTTGAAAAAAGGTTATGAGAGTGAGGTGAGAGCAGGCACCGGCATAGACTGACACATCTGATCATAGCAGACAGCGACGGATCCATGATGATGAATGTCAGATATGTTTAGTGTTTACATTTTCCGACGTGATTTGGAAATGTCGGAGTCGGTGCAGCATCGTTTTCGCTTGTAAAATGTTTTGGCAATGCTCGGTGCAAGTACACAGAATGAATAGCGAGAGTGGACCCAGCAAAGGAATGAGCTGGCATATATCCTAAAACTATTCAAAGAACGCCAAAACCATCGGCATAATAACACATTGCATCAATATTCAATACCCGAACTGATAGCACCCCAACCCCTCGCCCTCGCCAGCCGCCTGAGACAGTCTCCTCACCCGTAGCCGGCGCAGGTCGGGGTCCTCCTCCTGGGCACCGTGCGCCGGTGACGCCGCCTGTTTCACCACCACAATCTCCTTAGGAAGAGCCGGCTGACGGGCTCGTGATCTGCCCGGGCGCAGTCGGCGTCCGGCATGACGAGGCGACTCGGCTGGCGGCGGGGACGGGGCAGCGTGGTCATTATTCAGCAGGTCATTGAGGGTGAGAGTAAATGTGAAGAACTATCACGGAGGCACTTTAAAGCACACTGAGGTGAGCAAGAAGAGGTAAGGTGATTATGATAACTATGAAGAAGATAAATGACAAGACAAGTGTTAGGAGTGACAATGTTCAATTGACTGTCTAATATGATGGCATAAAATTTATGTAGTAGGTACAAAATACATTCAAGACACGATCGCAGCAGATATAATCAAGCTAACATCAACAATGTCTGCTATTCAGTATTCGCACACATAGGGTTCATGTGCCATTGTTTGTTGCTTGTTAGCAAACACAAATAATTCACACATCTACCATTATAAGCCACCCATTCTCCACACACACCTTCTCCGATGGGCAGATTATGCGTGTAGGAGACGTAGGGCACCTCGCCATCCGAACAGACGCTGTTCTGTGGCGAGAGGGGCGTCTCGGCGGCTCGCACCCGGTCTGCCCGGCCGCCGCCCGCCGACCCTCCTGCCGTGCTCTGCTCGGAGCCCATGGTAGACTGCCACCGGCCGCCTGTCGACACAGGGAGGACGGGGCTTAGAGAGAGTCGGAGAGCGAGTAGGGTCGTGTGAGGCGGACAGAAAACGCCGGAAAGAGTTTGGAAGAGCTGTAAAATATTCGGTAAAGCGTAAACAGCATACACAGTCAAAAGTAGGCCGTCTTTCGGACTGGTGTACAATCTAATCTCATAGAATGCTGACACTGTCAATCGACGAATCTGAAAGATTCTCCAGAACCGTCCGCACGCCTGGGGCCAGGAAACACCGACCCCCGAGCCTGCCGGTGTCACCGAGCCCGGGATCTGGCCCATCCAGGAGCATTCGCTGTGACCGGAACCCGCCGAGTGCGCGGCGTCATGGTTTCTCCCGGGCACGATAACCCCTTCCGAGGCGGCCGCGACTCGACCCCATCTTCATCGGTCACGAAGGCTCCATAATCTGCACGGGTCGGCAGCCACGCGTGTCTAACCCGCGCCTAAACAGCGCCCCGAGGCCGGGGCGGGTGGGGGCACCGCTATGGGGCGGAGTCGGAAGCTGGGATGGGCGACAAGTGTCTCTGTGTCCGAGAGGAGAGACTTTTGACCAGTCCAACGAAAGCTGCATGAGAATAGGACGGGGGGGGGGGGTGATGCTAAAAATAGTGCAGCATGGGGTTCTTTGTTCTGGTCTTTTCTATTATATGATGCAACGATGATGAGATTAAACAGAAACTTGCTGACAGACTTACATCCTGAGTCTACTACAGCGCACGCTTCGCATCCCGCACAACCCGTAATGAGCTCCCCATGGATAAAGTCTTCACTCAACTGGACAACTCTGGGGCCGGTGTTACGGTCTGGTTGGCCCGAACAGCCCACAGTGGACAGAACACATTCGACAGCGGACAGTAGACAGCTAACAGTGGAAAGCGGACCCGACAACCATTCTCTACCAGAGATGGCATCGGCACAATAACCGACTCGGAAGTGCGCTCGTGAATAGAGGAGCGGAGTCGTAATAGTGACGTCCTAAGCTAATTTACAATCAGACGTCATGGCATTACACGCTCTGCGGTTCTAGGATATTCGCCTAACAACAGCGGATGAACTTCCCGTTGACAACCGGCCGCAGGAAGGATAGGGAAACTCACGATTCATGCCCATCGTCACGCGAGCGACATGACTGAATAAACAAGGATATTGGAGAAATTCGAAAAGGATAATTAGACGCGTTTGGTTGAGTATGACGCAATAAAGGCTCTATATTATGTATAGAGGGGCACACACAAGACGGAAATGAATAGCTCACGTGATGCGTTAACCCTCAATGGCCCACGCAGCTCATTATGACGAAAGGGAGGAGTTTCCCTATATCGTTACATCGAATTAATACATACTTTACGGTGCGTTCACTGGAGATTAACCGTGCGTTAATTCGAAGGTAGCCGTGCACCAATTTAAATTGGTGCACGCGCGTGCAGTGATGACTTTCTCGACTGAAGTTTTTACCGGAAGGGTCATTGACTTTATTCTAAGATTTCCCATAAAGGGCCCTTTTTAGTGGCATGGACTAGGTTTAATTTTAATTTAAATTCGCACCGTTAAGCATGTATTAATTAGTTTAACACATGGTTTCCGTGCATAAATGGTTTCAACGCACTCGTGGATGGAATGGAGCACTTGTGCGTTAATGCACTCGTTTCACTCGTGCATTAACACACTCGTGCTCCAATCCATCCACGTCGTGCGTTAAAACCATTCACACACGGGAAACCATGTGTTAATATATATTATATCGAGGATCGGCATGGAGCTGGAGTCTGGAGATGCTGATTTGAACGAAGACATCTCGATCCATTTTCGGGCCCTCTGAGAATGGACATTGGACAAGTTGACTAATGTGGTGAAAAAGACATAAGATGCAGACAGCACAAGCATTTTAAGACAATATTTATAGATTCTCACTCCGTAGTTTTCACAAATATATTATCATAATTAATACGCAATCTCTTCACTTATCCAGCTGAACAAAGTGGCCAATCTCCTTTCATTCACTACCTCGAAACCATAACCCGTCCCAACAATGACATAGAAAACACCCGAGCTGGCACATCTGCTTATGCCGCTCGGCGCCCGGGATAAGATTATCTGCCGCGAAGAAAGTTCCACGGTGGCTGGCGGTCGGTTTTCACTCCTCGGTCGGGTCGCAGGGGTGGTCAGCGCTCGTGACGAGGCGGCCCGTGCACGGCCCGTGACCGGCGCCTGCGGCACGGGCGATGGCAGAGGCAGGCAGGCAGCAGTGTCGTGGATGAGCTCGGAGCAGTAACGCCAGAGCGGAGTGGAGGCGGAGACGTGCGCCGGTGTGAGTGTGAGCTAGCGGACGTAGCGAGAGGCTACGGGGCGACTGGGCTGTGCTAAGCTTAGCAGACGTGTGCTGACGTGCTCGACGGACAACGGAATCGTTGAATTCTATAGGAAATCGGTGAGACGCGAGCCTGACGAATCCAACACCGAAAACGGCGAGTGGTGCGCCCGATTGCTACTTCGCCAAGCCGCGGTTTCTAACCTTCAGAACGCGTCCACGCTCAGAGCAGCGACCTGTCGCAGCCGTCGGTCCACTACATCTCCACTCCGACCGGCAGAGCAGCTCGCGCCGGGTCAGGGAGAGCCATGGTCCCCAGCTCCGCCGGCCGGCGATGGCGATAGCAGGGCGGTGCAGAGTCCCGCTCCTGCTGTCCTTCCAGCTGACCCTCCTGCTGACCGCGGCGACCGTCAGCGGCCTCCCTGAGTGGCACTACCAGCGTCATGTGGACATGTACCGCGCCCGGTACCACCAGCGGACCACAACCGCACCGTGGTCGGACACGGACGGATTCCGTGGGATCTCCAGGTATGACCTGCCGCAGCGCAGCATCACACCACCGCACCTCAGTAGCGGCCCGTCGGAGACGAGCGTCGGACAGAATCACCGCTACAGCGCTCCACAGGGATCAAAGCGATGGAAGCCACACGAGAGCAGGGCCAGGTGGCGGCGGCAGCGACCGCACCCATCCCACCAGCGGCATTACCACGAGCGGAGTCCTGCTCACTACATACGAGACCAGCAGGCCTCCAGCAGTCGTCGGGCTGACACACAGCCCGTGTGGCTGGATGACACTTCCTCCAGCAATCGCCGGGCAGACGCGGAACCCGTGTGGCTGGAGGACACTGCCCCGTCCCAGGACAGCGAGCCTGCACGACAGTACCTTCAGAGACCGCATAGCGCCGCGGAGAGCGCTGGAGCTCAGCACAGCCGTCTGCTCAATGGCGAGATCTCGGTGGAAATCGGCCAGAGTAGTCGGAATTTTAGTGTCAGAGACGGTGTGGTGGTCGGAGCTGAGCATGTAAAACTGTGGCGAATCGGCGGCGGCGACACCGCGGAACTCAGTGAGAAAGGCGGGCGGCTGTGGTCCAACAATGGAACGGCATTATTTAGACGAGATGACTTTAGTGATGGTGGAGTGATAAGCAATGAAATCGGCGATTTCAGCTCGCAAAAGGAAAAGGAGCCAAAATTTTGTGAGTGCCTGTAATGTACCATGTCCCATTGAGAAAAGAGAATGACCAATTTAATGAGTGATAGCTTTCATACATTGCTGTCCTTCGCCACGTAACGCGCTCTTTCATAATGGTCTACTCTGGGCTACTGCTACTGCTAGTGATTGTCTGAGATGTAGTCAGATAAGATGCGGCCCAATACCAATCTCATCGCCATTGACTCGCCCCACCCCATCCCGCCCGTTACCGCCAGTTTTCCCTCTCTTCACGATAATTCGGTTCCCGAACGAGCCGTGCTCGAGCGACCAGCAGGACGGTTTCACGGCCTCGGGCACCTGCTTCCTGCCAAACGAGTGTGCCGGCAACGGCGGCCTGGCGCGCGGCTCCTGCGCCCTCGGCTTCGGCGTGTGCTGCGTATGTGAGTAAAGCTATACCGACACTGGGGCCAGTGCAGAGCGTTCTGACTCACCAGTCGTCAATCCACTGGGGCGCGGTTGCGGGGTAGCACCTGACCTGACCTGTAGCACGACCATTAGCGTCGCCACGGGGGGGGGGCAAGCGGGGCAGCTTGCCCCCCCAACCTCGGACCGGGCACCCCCTGAGATCGATACAGATCCGATGAGATTTTGGAGTCGGGAAAAAATGGGGGTACCTTTCTGAGAATGCCTGTGAGGTCAGACTCGGTTTGAGCGTGCAGTTCAAACCAGAGTCTGACTCGCAGTCGCCAAAATCTTCAAGACTCCGAGTCCAGACTCGGAAATGTCAATGCTGTGATTCATTACATGTTCCTAGTTCGTTCTTTATTACATTTTACAGCTGATTTTCATAAGTTTTGGAGTGCTGACACAATTTTCGTTCAAAGCGTGAAACGAAATTTTCGGGGCCTTTCTCAACTCGTCAAATGTCTGCGACAGGCTCAAGTACCTACCGTACAAGTGTCGCAGGGCTCATGAGCTTGCTTTAAACAAAGGCTCCTAAGGAGCTCCAGTGAGCCCTAAAGAAGCTTTCAGAGGGCCCAAACCGGCCTCTGAAAGTCCCACTGGTGTTCATGTTCTCTGAGGGCCCATACAGGGATCTTTGAGCCTTCGAGCATTTCTGAGAACCTTAACTGGCCTCTGATAGTTCAGCCAAATTTTTGAGGCGACAGACTTTGCCAACCCCAAGCCGGCATCTGAGGGGTCACAGCCCACGTGTCCCTCTGAGGTCCGCAACACATGTTTATTATGTCCCTACGTAGGGTCCTTAGGGATTCGACACAGACCCCGAGGGTTCACACTGCTATCCGAGGGCTCCAGGGCCTAGTCTCTTAGCGCCCGCCGCCCACACTGCTTCTGAGGGCCCCACCTTGGGCTCGGAAAGCCCTAAAGCACCACGTACACGTAAATATTTGAGGTGACCCACGTCGATCTCCGGGATCCTAAGCAGGCTTCTGAGAGTCAGCACTGACCCTGAGTGGCCTGAAATGGCCTGGAAGTCACAAACCTATCTCTACGGGATCCCTTGCCGCTATGCCGTGCGTAACTTTTGGTTCCGTTTAACAGTTTTTGTTCGCGTTTGCAGCGCTTCCCTTCACACGAAAAACGAGAAACTTTTGTTCACACTCGAGTGAACAAAACACTTCATCTCACTGAAGCAAAGATGAATTACTTCCGAATTCCGATTCACACTTCCGACATTCACTCTCCGCCGAATGCCCAACTTAGCTACGATCGGCGGCTGGGATAAGTCCTATGCATTTCACGTAAAACCTCTGCATGCATGCGTGAATGGAGGTTCTAGCAGGGTGATCCGATTAAATGGAGCGTTTTTCACCTCTTAATGGGTAATGATCATGAGCGTCGAGCGTCTGCACAGGGGCCCTCTGCAGTGCGTCGGCAATCGCAGCCACTATAATTCTACCAGTCGTTTTGTTATGAAATTTCAAAATTTCGAATTTTTCTGTAAAAAATTACATGTCATAGCTAGAAGGAAACCTTTGTCACCATCGGATTCCTCGCACCATTGCGCGTCGAATGATATGTAAAACGAGTGAGTAAAGACTGGGGAAAGGCAAGTTTTGACACAAAAGTTGATTTTGCCCCCCCAACCGACAATCTCTGGCGACGCCTATGAGCACGACCTAACACCAACGGTTCCAGCCGGAAGCCGTGCAGAATTCGTTTGACTTCATCAATGACTTTGGAAAACTTCGAAGAGTCCCAAATGTTTTACTCCAAAAGATGCATGGTATTCCCAGTCTATTGTTGAATCAGGCACGTGTTTTTCATGCTTGCGTGAATTTCAACCCTGCACCGGTAAACGCGTCACCCAGTTGTTCACGGCTGGCAGACAGGGTAGCGTGCGTGACCTAGCACCACACCCTAGTGCACTCAACACAATTTGCTGGCAACCACTGAAACGAAAACGAAGATTCTCTCTCTGTGAGGAAGATAGCATTAACTGGTGCTGAACACTGAAAGGCGATAAACACCTGTCCGTGACAATGCCCCGGCCGTCTCTCTCACTTCTCAGTTACGCTCTCCTGCGGAGGAACGACCGATAAGAATGGCACGTTCTTCGTCAACCCAGAGTACCCGAGCACCGGCACTACGGCACGGACGTGCTCCTTCAGCGTGAATAAAATCTCACCCGACGTCTCCCAGATTCGGCTGGATTTCGAGGAATTCACGGTGAGTGCAAAAGCTGCGTAAAAGATGACGATAGCGGCAGGTAATGATTCTTATTTGGTGCATCTACCCGAAAGCATAATTTGACCCAGATAATTCCTCGGCATAGACATCTCCATTGTATTCAGATTTGACGAGAAAGTCGAGTAAAAAACTCAAGCACAACCTATGAAGCGCGTGGTCAGACGTAAGCCAATAACCGGTAGTGCGGAACAGCATACATTCAGGCGTTTACTAGTGCTGCCATCTATGAACAAGTATGATAAGTGAGAGCCGCTGGGGAGTGATGGCTTTTGAGGAGAACTTGTAAGGGTAACAGAAAAAGTGCGGTGCAGGCCGGGTGTTACCGTCTAGCATAAATCCAAACGACGTGATGTTTATCATTTTCCAAATTCATTCAAAGTCATAAAGTGCAAGTGAGTCAACATACAATATACATACAGGGTTCGCGTTCGTTCCAGTTCGACAATGACACACATTCGCTCACCGGTCAGCTCAATTCAATGTCAGTTGTTATGGTAGGTGAGCTTAATGTTGACGCGTTATTATTATTATTTTTTCGTAAATGAAAGTAGGAATTCGCCAAAAGGCATTGAAATGTGGAACAGTCACGCATATTCTGCAAAACATCTCTTAAATTTAAAGTTATGTAGCACTAGCATAGTTTGCATATCACAAAGAATGATCATGATATTTACAATTTACATGGACAATGGACACCAAATCACTGATCTCAGAATCACATCACTATCGTCTACCAGTCATGAACAGATCATTTTCTAAACACATCATAAAAAGTGGTGACTGTTTCATCTCAATGCTACGCGATGCTGTCTATTCACCACGGCTCAGTTCTAAATTCCCGCCTCCGTCCGGTCCCATCCTCTGCCCGGTTCGTTCCCATCACTCGACGACCAGTTCCGGTCTCTCCTCCGTGATAGTGGACAGACCCTTGGCCAGGGTAGCCACCCCGCGCGCCTCCCTGGCCACCTTTCTCGCCCTGGCCCGCGCTGCGCGCGCTCTGCGCGGCCGGCGCCCTATAGCGATCGCCAGACTCCAGGCACCGCTCAGCCGGTCAGCCTGCTCGACGGAGGAGAGTACAGGACAGGCGGCCGGCGCCGGGACCGGGGCCGGCCCCGGAACTGACGGGAAGAACTCGGGGGCCGTCCCGGAGATGTAGTGCGGACTGGAGGGCACCGATCCGGTTCCGGAGCTGCGCCCGGAGCTCAGTCCGGAGCCGGAGCGGCCCACTAGGCGGCAGGTGAGGACGATCGCCATCACGGCGCCGGCGCAGAACGAGCCCACGGCGGCGGCCACGAACGGCAGGCCGGCGCTCGCCCAGCTGGCCGGCGGCGGCGGGGGCGGCGGCGGCCAGCAGAGCCGCCGCTGGGCCGCCGGGCCGGTGCAGTTGGAGGCGGGACACTCCCGGCGCCGCCACTGCAGCCCGTCCTCACAAGGCGTCCAGGAGCTCCACTGCTGCCAGCCGGCGCAGGAGGCGTCCCCACAGCTGCCCACCTGCACCTCGGCGCCGTCCCCGCAGTCGACGGCCGGCCGGCCCAGACTGTCGGCACAGCGGCGGCGGCGGCGGCGCTCCCCGCGGCCGCACCGGAGAGAACAGTCGCCCCAGTCGGTCCAGCAGCTCCAGCCGGCCGAGCACCGGTGAACGTTACACTCCTTCTCCTCTCGACTGGCGCCGGCGCAATCACGACCGCTCCCGAAACATCCCCGTGAGCGGTGCGTCACGCCGCCAGAACAGGGCAGCGAGCAGGGCGACCACGGGCCCCAGACGTCCCAGCCGGCGCCGGGACGGCCGTCCAGCAGGCGGCAGGTGCCGTTCGACGCGCACACCCGCCCCCTCGTGTTTACCTCGTGGGTCATCAGTCCTCTGCGGGCCACGGCCGCCCAGCAGCTGTAGCGGAACCGGCGCAGGACCATCTCCACGCCGCGGCCGCTGAGAACCCGGACGGCGGGCTCAGAGACGGCCTCCGACACCGGCAGACTGACCCACTCTGTCCAGGTCGAGTCCAACTGCAGCTCAGGACAAGGTGCGTCCGGACACGGCTCCACCTCACGGTCACAGCCAGGGCAGGGTGCGCCGCCGCGTGCCGGTAAGGGTGAGTCGCAGCGCCTCTGACGGCTGCGCAGGCTGGGCACCCCGCAGCTGGCTGAACACTCGCTCCACTCACTCCACGCCGACCAACCGCCGTCCACGGGCCCGGCCGGGCGCGGCACACACTCCTGCAGCGAGCAGAGCTGCTGCTGGGTGGCCGGGCCGCGGCAGTCGGGCCCGCCGCCCGACGGCGCCGGATCGGCACACACCCGGCGTCGGGAGCGCACCGCCAGGCCGCAGGAGGACGAGCAGGCGGACCAGGGCGTCCACTGGGACCAGCCGCCGGCCACCGCGCACCCGGCCACCTGGGCGGCGTCCCCGGGACACGAGCCGCCGCGGCACACCCGGCGCCGGCAGCGACAGGCCAGCGGCACGGCGTCGTGTCGCCCACACACCTCCCACGGCGACCAGGAGCTCCAGCCGGACAGGGGCGGCGCCGCCCGACCGCAGCCAGAGCTCACCGACTGGCCCCACACGCCGGTGTCTCCCCTGCCGCCGCCGTCACCGGCAGGAGGAGGTACGCACAGCCGGCCGTCCCAGCCGCAGTGCGGGTCACCGCCGGCCAGGCAGGCCTCCTCCGAGAGCCAGCGGTGACACCTGGCGGCCGGCAGACGAACCACCTCGGAGTCGGTACCGATGAAGACTGCTCGAGCGGCGTCATCAACCGCCAGACTGCGAACGGTGCTACGGTTAATCTCCAGCACCTCGAAAATATCATACTCGTCCAGTGTGCAGCCGCCGTCGGCCACCAGCCGCGTTTTGCGCAAGTGTCCCTCCTCCGACACGGTGAAGAGCAGAGTAGCAGTCTCTGTGCCGACCCGAACAGTGCGCACGGCCGCCAGTTTCCAGCGGTACTTGGTAGTCAGTGCCAGCGGCGGCCGGGACGGCCGAACCGACCCCGTCATACGGTGGAGCGGCTCGACTGGTGATGTTGGGTTTGAGCACTGACTTCCTGCGGCTTCTTGTTCGTCGAGGCCCGCCGGAGTGAGAAATCTTCCATCCAGCGCAGCGTCCACGTCGGTTAGATTATACCAACAGACGGCAGATCCAGCCAACTGCGCTGCCGACATCGCTACATACAGCGCTCCATCCCTCAGCTCAGCAGCGGTCGCGGTACGCAGCGCCGGGCTTCCGGTCTCTCCTTCGAGACGACACTCGAGCGTCACGGAACGAAAAGCTCTCCAGAGTCGGCCGCGGGCGGGCTGGTGCACGTCGGCGGCACACACCCGGACCACGGAGACTACAGAGCGGCCTTCATTGCAGCCGCGGCCCGCCTCGTTCATCACAACATACACTTCTTCGCCATTAGCCAGTACAGCGACCGGTCGGGGAGCCGCCATCCACTCGGCATCGTGCGGAGCGCTGCGCACGGTAGCTGTACCCGCCCCCGTCAGCGTGCCCCAGACGGCCACATCCGCGCCGCCAAAGTCCGCCGGCGTGGCCGCTATCAGGTCTCCAGCCGCAGTCAGCAGTGACGCAGATGGATGGAGAGGCGAGTATGGCACAGCACCCAGCCCAGAGAACGGGCGCTGGGTCCGACTGAGCGCTCCGACCCGGCGCCAGGCGCACACTGGAGCGAAGGCGTTGGTGGCGCAGGCGAGCACGCGTTGACCGTTCACGTGCAGTGCCGTGATGAAATTGGCGCAGAGCGACTCGGACTGTCCTTTGAGCCGGCAGTGGCGGCGGTCCAGCGGGTCGGCCGGCCAGCGCGTCAGCTCCAGCGGCGCCAGCTCGGCGGCTGAGAGACGGACCAGCGCGTCCCGCCCGCCGGCAAGCAGCTGGGAGTGGGCTGGGTCCAGCAGCAGTGAGCTCCAGTTCCCACCTCCCGGCAGACGGAACACACGACCGCCGTGGTGCAGCGTCCCGGCGGAGGATGAATTCTGGAGCCGTGTAAAACGGTCCAGCGCTGCCGATGTTTGGTGCTGAGGCGCCCGCTGAGTTTGGTTTGTTAGCTGACCGGACGATGAGCCGCTCCATGCCGCCGAGGAGTAACTGTCGGCTGGCAGTGTGACCTGACCGGTCACTGTGCAGCCCAACAGGCCAGCCAGCAGCAGTGCGGCCGCCGGGAGCCGCCAAAAGCGCTCCATCACTGAGAGCCGACACCAGACCGTTGTCCTGTGAGCGCCGGCCGGCACCGCACTCGATACTGCAGCCACCGTCTTTCAACGCCAGTTCAATAAGCCTGTAGCAATAGTTGTGAGTC
The DNA here is from genome assembly GCF_019059575.1 of Amphibalanus amphitrite. Lineage (NCBI taxonomy): Eukaryota > Metazoa > Arthropoda > Thecostraca > Balanomorpha > Balanidae > Amphibalanus > Amphibalanus amphitrite. The sequence continues at coordinate 20,184 of NW_024883597.1, forward strand.
CAACACACTCTGACCACCCCACGGGCAGTTTCTACTTCACTGGAATCACTGTCATCAGGCCGTAAAATCACTGCTGTTCCGAATCGACGATTGCAGACCGCACGCTTCACTCGAAGCAGTTCAGCAGCACCGTGAACACAGAGCGCTCCCGAGGTTTGGTTCCTGATCGTCTCCCCCACACTGCGACCCGTCCGCGGCGGCGCTGACTACTATCTCCGACCCGGCTCTATCTCGTCTCCGTCCGTCTCTGACCACCACTGACTGCACCAGACGACTCGCCGCCCTCCCCTCCGCCGCCGTCTGGCGAAACCCGATCCCCGGCCGACCCCCGCACCGCGCCAGATGTGTGCACTTGTTCGGCGATCCGCTCATCCCCAAATCGGCCGTAAGGAGCGCCCATTCACAGGTTTGAACCCTTTACTAAACGCAACCAGTAACGAAACGAACTTGGAGGAAACGCCAGAAACATGCAACACACACAGACACCTAAAGTGGCTATCCTCAATACATTGAGACGTCAAGCCCCGCAAAAATCGCGATTGCTGACTGGGCCACTGCACCGTGGGAAGCTGCCCGTTTATCGAGTAACAACGTCCGACCGACAGGGGAGGCTCAGTGGGTGACTGAGTGAGCGGGAGACCGCGGGGGAGCGGTTGGCCGGGCGACATGTGGTGAGTGCTCGCGACTGTGACCCACTCAGCTTGGGAACCCTCAGTGGCATAACACGGAAAGGGGAGGGTGGGACGTTCAGACTTGGATAGCAGGAACAGCACAGCGGAAACAACTACCTACTGCTATCGTAAAAATTGAATGATTAAGACGTTGTTGCGTTCAGTGTGTTCGTGTGTTGTGAGTTCGTGAAGCGTTCGTAAAAAAAGATGATCGGTACCAAAAATGACGATATGTCTCATATTTGCTATCATAATAGCAGCGCAATCTCCATTGCAGGTAACAAATCCTGACTTAAACCCATCAGCAGTTGGCAATCTTACGCAGGTAATCATGTTAACATTGCGACTCTTTCACGCATTTCAAAGTGTTCGCTACTCACTCAGCTACGAGGTAAATGTCCGACTTACCTCAGTTACAGCCGTTCCAGCCGTCACCTGTCCGCCAATGTGGTTGATTCTGGATTCTGCTCACCAGTGCAGCGCTATTGCTCTGATTCTGATCTGATCACCGGTGTGCCTTCTCCCGACAGCTGGCGGGTCCGACGGAGGGCTCCTGTAACACGGACACGTTCAGTGTCAGCGGACAGAACACCAACGCGCCGGTGCCGACCCTGTGCGGCCAGAACACCGGACAGCACGGTCAGTGCCGGGCGGTGTCGGTCGTCACCACGGCACTCAGCCCCCCGGCACTTCCCCTCCCCCCGGGTCCCTCGCCAGTCGCTACGTCCCACCACAGAGCCAATACGGCTCCTGTCCCCTAACAGCGGAACTCAATCACCGCCCTGCTGGGAAACCGTTAGCCTCAGAGGGAAACTATGTCAGTCGGTAAAAACACTCAAGCTCAATTACGAATCACCAGCGATTGAGTTCAGTTCATGATACGCCGAGACGAGACAGTGTTGCCTCTCAAAAGAAACTGCACCGAATGTCATTGTAAACATGCATTCCTACGACTGCCACATTATGGAAAATCAAGTGCCAATTTCACAGTAGGTACATAGTTGAACGTCCGTCTAATTATGCAAACAGTCGCTGAGTGGCAAGTATTAGTCCTGTCTAGTCCAGAGTTCCTGTGTAGAGTCCCACCGATCACTGTACTCGTATTTCTCCTTTGCCCGCAGTGTTTGTGGAGGTGGGTGAGCAGAGCGGCCCGCTGCAGCTGCGCGTGGTGACCGGAGCGGGCGGCTCGGAGCGCCGGTGGCGTATCCGTGTCACGCAGCTGACCCGTCGCTCGGAGGGCGCCGCGCCACCCAACTGTCTGCAGTACCACACCGGCCAGCTGGGGAGCATCGAGAGCTTCAACTACCCGGCCGTGGGCGACGACAGCGGGTATCTGGTGAGCACGGCCACAGCCGCAGCGGAGTGGGGAGACGGCCGGCTGGTCTGCGGGACAGTGACCGCGGTTCTTAAACAGCCCGTCTCGCTGTGAAGATGCAGAGACAAGATTCGATGACAAAGTAATAACTTCATTTTTACTTCACTTTTTCGCATAATGCACATGGCGCAGAGCACGATTGCATCGTGTTTCACTTGTGCCTCCTACGTAATAAGAAGAGAAAAGCCTGACACAAGAATGTGTCATTTCTCTTTTGCAGAATCAGCTCAACTACATGATCTGCATACGGAAAGAGTCTGGATTCTGCAGCATCACCTATGGCGTCGATCGGTTCGATCAGTTCAGCAACGCAGAACGGTTCGAAATCTTCAACGTCAGAATCTCTGTGATAAACGGTAAGTATTTCACCCACTCTTCTCTCGAGCCGCAGAACCATACGTTGTGGACAAATAGAGTAAATGGATCCAAGAGTGTGTGAATAAGCCTCAGAGGCACGGGCAGGGATGCAAAAACGCAAAGGCATGGATTCAAAGGGCAGCCACAGAATGGGAAAGCTCGCCTCCTAGCGTGATATCCCCAAGCCACGTCTGATATGTCATTACCAGTCGGTGATTTTTCTGCGCGCAGGTGTGACTGTGGTGCGATCGACCGTGCCTCCCGGCCAGGCGGGCGTGGGGCCGGTCCAGTGTCCCGACGACTACCTGCTGCTCAGCGCTGACCGGCTGTGTGGAGACAGACTCAACGACGGCACCGTCAACAGCCAGCTGACGCAGAACGCTGACGTCACCGGTGAGCCCCAGAACACTGTGACGTCACACTCACACACCGGGCGGGCGGACAAGGCAGGTGGAAAACTGCAGATGAATTATGATGAGCCGGCGAGCCCCATTAGTGTTCCAGCGCCCACAACTATTGTCGGCCTGATGACCTCAGTTGGGGTTTTCGGCACCAGTACCTAAACAAATTGCTTTTTTCGCCGGTCATCGAGATGTTTCAATGCATTCCGTTTCCGAGTATGGAAGTCCATGTTCAATTACAAGAAGTCAGGAAACCTCCATGATAAATCACGAATCATTTGCTTGATATCAAGATCATCTACCTCAGACAACTAGCGCCTAATGACCAGATGCCACTTACTATTCCAACGGTCACAACAAACTAATTGGAATGCAAACTGACGTGTCACAATACGCAAACGTGAGAGCTACCACAGAGTCCTCAGTCCCTGCAGCTGCTCCCGTCTGACCAACCCCTCTCGCTCCCACAGACGCCACTGGAGGTCAGTTCACGGTCAAGTTCGTCACCAACGAGTCGACCGTCGGGCGCGGATTCAAGCTGTACTTCCGACAGAACCCGTGCAGGACACAGAGAACGTACACCGTCGCCACAGTCGCCGGGAGGTGAAGTGGCTGGAAAACGCTCGTCCCAGACATTTGCGGACAACGCAGTGGTAGTGCCACCTGAAAATGCGGGAAATGTTCGGAAAAACGACGAATTTCCTAAACTGAGGCATAAAGAGCGGTAGTGTAAATGTTGCTATGACTGGATACTGAATGTATACATTGTGACGAACGAGTGTGGCCGCACCAGTGCGCAGCAGCAGCCAAAAGTCAGCACCACCCAACACCCTGCCTCCACCAAGGGTATAAAGACACTGAAGTTTCAAAAGAGGCTGCTCAGTTGCCTCACTTGGTGTTGGAAAATTAGGAACCAAAGGGTGAAAATCAAAATGCTGCTAGAAAGTGAAATGACTGATGCTTGTAACTAAGTTTTATTTATTTGACAGTGTACCTACATGACATGCTATTGGTGATATTGTAAAAAAGCAACCATGATATTGTATGTTGATTGTTGCAAATACACCTATTAGATACTGATCTGCATTTGTACATCGGAGTCCCACTGCCCACATAACAAATGACTGTCTTACTGATGTAAGACAGTCATTTGTGATGTCAGAAATGTCATCAGAAATGTCTTACTGATGTATATGTGTTGCCCCCAGAACAACATTTACAGAATGCAGAGCTGTCAGCCCAGGTATTTGTCAGGCAAGGACAAGGGACAGGTGGATGAGGGACTAACAGGATGGGGTGAGAGATGGATGGACAAGGAACTGGTGGGCTGGGATTGGCTGGGATGAAGGAATTAATTGCAGGCTGAGATATGAGGCAGATTGGCATGCTGACATGCCCTAGAACTGGCGAGTTATGACTAGACTTGCCCTGAAATCCGGCCAACTGGATGTCAAACAAACCTCTTTCTCTGGGCTCTGACACGTGAGATTTGTCAACTGGGGACTGAGGGTTGAGTTGAGGATGAAATGACAACCCTCTGACAGCCACATACAGCCAGTTCCCAACTTTGTCCAGCTAAAGCCTGCCACCAAGCACCAACTGTAACCATACTAGTCAAGAGCCATATCAACATTAACCACCTGTCCTGCTTCAGCCCCTAGCTGGATGCAGCCACAAGATGTGTGCTTTCACTACACCATATGGGATTGGCTGTCAGACTTCTCCAAGCAATTGCAACCTTGCATTAGCAGTACCTGACCTTACCTTACATTCTGTACTCTTAAGACATTATTTTGACCTAATGTGGAAAAAGTATTACGAACACCGAGTTGTGCCAACAAAAATTTGTCCTGCAACCTTGTCTTGCAATTGCAATGCAATGAGCAGTGGGTACAAGCTCAATTTTCCTAATTTTTCCCAGCCTCAGCCTTGTCAGTGTGCAAGCTGATGAGTAACCCACCTTCAAAGCTGAAATGCGAAATCCGTCTTGAAAGGCACGGATTTGCTTGAGGCAATGTTCCAGGCATGAAATAAAATACCATGAATCCAGCAAATTTGTGTTATCAGACACTAAACCAAAACCCCTTTCAGCATGCAAATCTCTTATTTGATAAAAATCGAATAATTGAAAGATCGCGGAACACAGTCCATCTATCGATCATCTCAATGGTCATCTAGGAATCTTGCTAGGAATCCGCGAACTTAGGAATCCTTGGAATTATGTGGGAATTATCATCTCATGATTAGTTCCTAAACAACATTTTAAATTGCGTCACTAGTAATAGCAAAATATACTTCTTGCTCAGAACTTTGAAAATAAAATTGTTGGTGTATGAATTTCAAATATTGACCGAATTAGACACAAAAAAGATTTCTTTCAAATTTGTTGAGAAATTGATTTAAACTTACAAAAATAGCTAGGAACGCTAACTAGTTTGAATCTGAATCACAAAGCCGAAGACGTCATCAAAATTACATATTTCTCAGACGTTTCTGACTCCTAAATGTACGGAAACATCGTAAGCTTTCTGTTCGCAAGGCAACATTTTTCGATATTCTGTGTGCGCAAGCCAAAAAGCACCAATAGGTGTCCTAGACCGGGACATTCGCAGGGTTTTTGAGCAGGAAGTAAACGGAAGTACAAGGATCAACATTGATCAGCTGGGTTGCACCAAGGGTTGCACGGGTTGCACAAAGGTTGCACTGTAAATATTTGAAAGTGTTTCCTAGATATTTCAACCTCAAATCTCTTTCCAAGTGTGTGCAATAAGGTGGGACTCTATACATTTTTAATGTGAAAATGTTGAGTCGATTGGCCGAAATGACTTGATCGGCTTGATGCTCCTTATTTTTGTGAAAATCGCCTCTTGCACCCTGGGCTTCAAAATGAATGAGAACCACACCATATTGTCAAAAAAGGTACCACAACATAGAAAAATGCGATTCTAGGACAAATCTTCGTATGGCATTTCTTCGTCGCGCAATTCTTCGTCCGCATTTCTTCGTCCGCAAATCTTCGTCGGCGCATTTATTCGTGTCGCATTACTTCGTCTCGCATTTCTTCGTAGGTGCAAAAATTCGTAGCGCATTTCTTCGTATCCGCATTTCTTCGTCGGCGCATTTCTTCGTCAAGCATTTTTTCGTCCACGCATTTCTTCGTCTACGCAAATCTTCGTCCGCATTTCTTCGTCCACGCAAATCTTCGTCTGCGCAAATCTTCGTCCGCAAATCTTCGTCCCCGCAAATCTTCGTCCGCAAATCTTCGTCCGCATTTTTTCGTCCACGCATTTCTTCGTCTACGCAAATCTTCGTCCGCATTTCTTCGTCCACGCAAATCTTCGTCCCCGCAAATCTTCGTCCGCAAATCTTCGTCCGCAAATCTTCGTCCGCAAATCTTCGTCCGCAAATTTTCGTCCGCATTTTTCGTCCACGCATTTCTTCGTCCAACCAAATCTTCGTCCGCATATCTTCGTCCGCAAACCTTTGTCTGCGCTTTCTTCGTCTCCGCAAACATTCGTCCACAAATTTGGTTCAATAAAACCATGAAGAAATATCAGACAGTCAAGTGAATGACGAATTTAATGCAAGGAATGGATGATCGAAACTTTTGAAGACAGGTAGATGAGGTCAGTCAGGTGAAGCTATTGTATTTGGGAGCCGACAATCGTAACATTCCTCATTTGTGTTGTGTCCCGGACATTCTTTTTTTGCGGTCGTTGAATGACAATATAATCTCTTGTACCCTCGCCGGCATAGGCGGCGGAACGGGGAGGGCACGGGGGCACCGTTCCCCTATTTAATTTTGGCCCTATGGGCGCTGCATGGAAAGCATATTGGACCAACAGTCGGCAGTGCCGTGCCCCCCCCCCCCCTTAATTGAAGATGTTCCGCCGCTACTGCCCGCCGGACCTATTTGTATTCTACGGTACACGCCGGCCGAGGGGGCGGGTACGACCCCCCCCCCCCCCCTATCGCCGTTTCGCCACTGGTGGAGCTAGCGCGTCGCGGAAAAAAGTGAGCGTGTGCGCCGTTACGAGCCGCAGAGATTAACACGCGCACTGCAGCGGGTCTGAGCCGAACACGAACTGCAGGGGGGGGGGGGGTTGAAAACAACCCCCCCTGAGATCTCGAAAACGGCGAAACGTAGCGACAAGCGGTAAACGGCGTTGGATAGGTTAAGATGAGATCGACAAGAAATACTAAGATCATTTTTGGGTCAGGTCAAAAACGAGGTCACCAGAGGTCACCGAAGACAAAATGTTACGATTTTCACAACAGGAATTTCGCGGTAGTTTTTCTTGAATAACTTGTCTTGCACACAAGACAGAGGATCGATTCGAACGCCATCGTTCTTAGCTCGTCAAGGCGCATCGAATGATATATAATATGACCTCGAAAGGTCAAGTTGAAAATTTGACCTCAGGTCAAGGTCATGACCTGACCGAAATAGGTCATGTTGCATATCATTCGATCCGCATTGACGAGAAAAACACGATAAACGTCGAACGGAGTCTCTATCTCTACTCAATCTCAAGTTATTGAAGAAAAACCGCTGGTGACCTCAGGTGACCTAAGATGACCTGGAGATCACCTTCCAAAGGTCATAAGTGATATGTTTCGGTGAAATCACCAACAGGGACCTGTAATACTATGATCCTGAGCGTATTGAAGTCATAGGATGGCATTCAGAGTAAGTTGAAATTTCTCCCATTGACTTATAATGGGCCGGTCGCAAAAATGACCTGACCTTAGGTCATCGATATAAAAATTCCGAGATATGCAAGTTGTAGCTCGTGATGACTTTACTATTTCCTGTGGGTTTCAAGATCATATCTCAACAACTGTGGGCTTGGTGGGATTGCAAACTTCGAAATTTACGTTTCGAGGTAGGGTCACTTGACCTGACCTGGTGACCTGACCATAGGTCACCTGGGGTCAAAATTTTTACTCAAGGTGTGCAAAAGTTGTGAGAACAGGTATGCAAAATTTGGCGGCGCTACGCGCCGCCGTTTTCTCGCAATTTGCGAAAAACCACAGGGGGGGGGGGTTGAAAACAACCCCCCCCCCTGCAGTGCGCGTGTTAATACCCGATTTTAAGGCCTTCTAGGTCAGGGGTCGGCATACGGCCCGCGGGCCGGATCCGGCCAGGTGGGTCAGGGTGACGGTTGGATCCGGCCCGCGACCAGCTGACGTCCGGCCCGCGGCTGGTATCAGCGACTTACATCGTGTTCCGGCCCGCGGTTCCTTCATAAATCGACTCCGATATAAAAGTGACTCAAATGTGCTTTGGCACAACAGTTCTTCCTTCGCACACTTCATGAGTTTATAAACACCATTTGCGGGTGTTTTTGTCTAATTCTACTTCTAGACAAAACTTGCAACGGTAAGATTTGGTCAGCAGCTTTTGCGCGCAGCATCAACGACTGCTGCAGCTGCGTGCACTTGGCGGCTTCACGTGATCTACTCGCTTAATCTTCCAGGCGGCGTGTGTGTGTGTGGGGGGGGGGGGGGCGGGCCGGAACACGATGTAAGTCGCTGATATGCAGCCGCGGGCCGGACGTCAGATGGTCGCGGGCCGGATCCAACACCCACCTGGCCGGATCCGGCCCGCGGGCCGTATGCCGACCCCTGACCTAGAAGGCCTTAAAATCGGGTATTAATCTCTGCGGCTCGTAACGGCGCACACGCTCGCTTTTTCCGCGACGCGCTAGCTCCACCAGTGGCGAAACGGCGATGGGGGGGGGGGGGGGGGTCGTACCCGCCCCCTCGGCCGGCGTGTACCGTAGAATACAAATAGGTCCGGCGGGCAGTAGCGGCGGAACATCTTCAATTAAGGGGGGGGGGGGGGCACGGCACTGCCGACTTTTGGTCCAATATGCTTTCCATGCAGCGCCCATAGGGCCAAAATTAAAGAGGGGAACGGTGCCCCCGTGCCCTCCCCGTTCCGCCACCTATGCCGGCGAGGGTACAAGAGATTATATTGTCATTCAATGACCGCGAAAAAAGAATGTCCGGGACACAAATGATATGGAATGTTACAATTGTCGGCTCCAAATACAATAGCTTCACCTGACTGACCTCATCTACCTGACTTCAAAAGTTTCGATCATCCATTCCATGCATCAAATTCGTCATTCACTTGACTGTCTGATATTTCTTCATGGTTTAATTGAACCACATTTGTGGACGAGTGTTTGCGGAGACGAAGATAGCGCAAAGATTTGCGGACGAAGATTTGATTGGACGAAGAAATGCGTGGACGAAAAATGCGGACGAAAATTTGCGGACGAAAATTTGCGGACGAAGATTTGCGGACGAAGATTTGCGGACGAAGATTTGCGGGGACGAAGAAATGCGGACGAAGATTTGCGTAGACGAAGAAATGCGTGGACGAAAAAATGCGGACGAAGATTTGCGGACGAAGATTTGCGGGGACGAAGATTTGCGGACGAAGATTTGCGCAGACGAAGATTTGCGTGGACGAAGAAATGCGGACGAAGATTTGCGTAGACGAAGAAATGCGTGGACGAAAAAATGCTTGACGAAGAAATGCGCCGACGAAGAAATGCGGATACGAAGAAATGCGCTACGAATTTTTGCACCTACGAAGAAATGCGAGACGAAGTAATGCGACACGAATAAATGCGCCGACGAAGATTTGCGGACGAAGAAATGCGGACGAAATATTGCGCGACGAAGAAATGCCATACGAAGATTTGTCCGGTTACGAAAAATGCTCATATGCTTACTTACTTCTGAAAAATAATTACAAGCATGAAATCTTAAAACTACAAGCAAATAATTGCACAAGTTACCTTGCTGTTCTTGCATTGTTTCAGGCGAGTCGGCCCAGCAAGTGCCGTGTTAAAGGGACTATCCCACCTTCGAAAAAATCCCGTTTAGGATTCGGAAATGTTACTTAGGGCACTGTGACGAATTCTGCAAGTTTTTACGCGTTTTCATTGTATACTTTTTGAAATATTGCGACTTTTATATTTCATCGTGACGTCATTTAGATCGGATCTGTGACGTAATGAAGGATTTACTTCATGCCAATGAAGGGGGAAATTTGGCAGCAAATATATTTGCTTTCAAATATGACGCGGCTCATACAATAACAAAAGTGTCTCTGATTGGGCATTTTGTAGTTGGTGGTATGATAGTCAATGTAAGTATGTTTGACTTCCTGCATATAAAATTCAAATACTAACATCACAATTCACATAGGAAAGGAACATATTTTCACCATAACTTTTAAAAATTTGTGTCAATTTGGAATACAATTAAAGTGAACAAGTGTGAAATTTGAATGAAAATAACCAACATTCCTGACCTAACCTTACCTAAAAAGTTTGTAATACCCTTAATACCAACCTAAAACCCCCATGCCAGATGTCTACAACATACAAACCTTTCAACCAGCCTACTACAGTACCTAACACCTCACAACCTATTCCATTCTGAACCTATTGATTGGGATTTTTGTATACTTTTATACTCATTGCATCCTAGCTTGCTATTATAGCAAACATGCAGGTATTTAAAGAAATGTTTTGTTTTTCCTTCTTAGCTGTTGAAATTTCTTGAATGCCAACACAACACAACACACCATGCGCACATGACAGAGGTCTCCGTCACTGCGGAGGGAAGATCGCAATGCTGCTTGCAGGCTGTTGACAGAAAGTGATCAGTAAGTTATGACCCTATGCATAATGCTACAATTATTTCTTTTGTATACAGGGAGTTGGTCAGAGATTGAACATGTCTCAGCATCATATATTTGAATGCTGATAATTATGTATACGAGCATTGACCAATCAATTGAAACTAGAAAAGTAGATAAGTGCTTAACAAAATGGATTGGTGAAGATTAGATTGCCTATATAAAGCATGCAATGTTGACTTCATAACATACTGCATAAAAATGTAGTCTGTTCCATATTATGTTTGCGCCTATGGTCAAAGCTGCTTCTTCAATTTGCTTCTTCGTTCAATCTAGGGATGTAGCCAAGGGAGTGGCCACGGCTGTCATGGTCTACCCCAAAGGCGAGAAATTAAATAAAATAAAATGAAGATAAATAAAAACAGCTGTACCATACCCCCAAAAATAGTGGGCCAAATCCGAGTTTTCCTTTTTGGAGGGGGTACGACACTAGGCCGCGATCTGTGGCCCCTCCCTCAGTAAAATCTTGGCTATGGCTCAATAATTTGAGTCTATGCTTTATGTCTATGACTATTCTATACAGGAGCTATGCAATCCTGTTTTCTTTCTAGGTTCATGCTGTTCTGAGGTGAAACATTTTCCTGGCATGGTGGCACTTTGTCAGTGTGGGGTGAGGTAGGCATCCACTGTGATGTGGCTGACCCTGTCGGCTCCCACTCCCCCTCTGACCCGGCCATGCGTCCCGCCAGGTTGTCGTGTTCTGCCAGCTGCTGCGCCGGCGTTGGCAGCGCACAGCCGCTACCAGCTGACACGCCGACCGGTGCGCGGCGCGCGTGCGCCGGGCGCCGACGGCCGTCGTCTGGCAGCAACAGCGCTGCCAGTGACTCGCGCTGCTGCTGCAGAAACTGGACAAGGATCGTAGAATCCTGGCGTGTTTTTGTAACGTCCAATAGAGTGATTTAGACGCAGCGTGTAGAAAGGACTCGTTTATTGACGTGTGACTTTCTGACAGCTCAGTCACCTGTTGACGGCGGCGCACAGCGTCACCTACCCGCCCTACAGCCGGCCCAGCAGGGTGAGAAGTGAGTACCAATACCCGCCCTGCAGCCGGCCCCAGCAGGGTGAGTAGTGTGTACTGAGTAGCGCTCAGAGTTAGCTTGAAGTTGTTTAACATGATGCACTGTTCTTCATGAGTCGTCCCCATCGCTGCTTGTGACTTGCAAGTTCCTTCTTTTTCGGCAGTGCGTCCCAATTATATCAGCGATTTTCACCTCTGAGAAGTGTAGTTGCCGTACTAGTGAAAAAGCGTATATCTTTGAAATAAACATTCCGTTTCATCTGCCCACTATCACTAACGCCCCTCTGCCCTCTCCTGCAGCGGACGGGGAGACCCACCTGACCGCTCCTTCCCCCTGTTTTGCTGCAGGCGGGGAGGCCCGCTCTGACCTTCTCCTCTACCCTCTGCCCTCTCCCGCAGCGGACGGAGAGGCCCGCCCGGGCCCAGTGCCGCACGGAGAGGCGGCGGCGCTGGAGGCCAACACCCCGGCTCGCGGCCTGTAGCTGACGGTGCTGGAGCCGCGAGTCACCGTGGTGGCTGGCCATGGAGACTTGGAAAAGGTGGGTCTCCGCGCAGCGGAGGAAGGGGCGGCGGCTGACAGTGGTGGCCGCCAACGGGGAGCTGGGCGGCGTGGGTCCGTGCATAGCGGGGATGTTCGAAAAGGCAGCATCAGCTGCATTGTTTGAAGAGCTGCTGCAGTTAGGCGTTGAGATATGATCGCAGACTTGCAAGGAGATGGGCTCCTGAGATGCGTGCTTTTTTGCTCCGATGATCCGGCTGATCGCTGTTGATCTATGAGGTCGCATCACCCGCGCGCGGTCACCAGGCCGGGGAGGTATATACGTCTACAGCAGCTGTGTTATTTGTCTGTCCCGGTTGTATCACCCAGTCTTCCCCCGTCCCCAGGCCGGTGAGGTGCGTCTCCCAGCATTGCTGGTGTATTGTTTATCTGTCCCGGTTCCCCCGTCCTCAGGCCGGTGAGGTGCGTCTCCAGCTGCGCTGTCAGACGATCCAGTGGAACGAGCAGCAGCCCATGTACCCGTCCCGGCTGTGCCGGTGTGTCTCCCAGCTTGAGCGGCGCCGGCCGACCGCTGCGCTGCTCTACAACTGCCACGTCCACACACGATGCACGGTCAGTCATTATACCGAGTAATGCTAATTATAACCGCGGGTGTTTTGTTAGAATGGCCCTGAGAGTGTGCCGTTGTTGTGTGATTATTGTTGAGTGCGTTTTCTAGTTGTGAAGTACACTGTGGTAGGCTCGACATAACTACTCATTAGAAGTGGCGGGAACACTGCTCCAATGCCCTATTGTCGATTGGAAATGAATAACTACGGCCGCGGCTCCTGACTGTATCCCTTTTCCCCGTGCGCCCTACAGGTGACGGCTGACCAGGCGGTGCTGGTCTCGGCCGCGACCGCTCTGGCTGTCCCTGGCCACTCAGCTGGCCAGCAGCTGAGTGGCCCGGCGCCGCCGCCACTGCCCCAGCCGCCGCCGCCGCCGCCGCCGCCGCCGCCAGCGGAGGACCGGGCGGCGGCGTCCTACCTGCAGTGTCACCCAACACCCCCGCTGCGGCGGCCGTCTCCCCCACTCCGCCGGCGCCGCCCGCCGCTCCGACTTTGGCCTGGCTGCCGGCCCTGGAGCGTCTGGAGGTGTGCCTTCAGATCAGCGCGGTCACCGTCACCGTTCCGGCCGGTCCAGAGAGCGGCGGCGGGGCGGCCGGGGACGCGGAGCGGACGGCGGACCCGCTCCCCGCCGCGGCCGGCCACCACCCGGCGCCGGTACCGGGCCGGGTCCGCAGCAGTAGCGACTCGGGCCACCGGTACTGCCTGCACGGACAGCTGGTCTCTGTGCTGCCGTCAGTCCGACTGGACAGCGCTGCGCTCAAATCGGCCGCCCTGCCGACAGTGCCGGAGGTGCCCGTCCGACTCACCAGATCTTCAGCGGCCGCAGGTCAGTCGCGGCCGCCGCACGGCCAGCTCATACCGGCCGCTGAGGAGGGCTTTTCCATAAAACTCTCAGTGCTAGTGATTTTGGCATTGGCATGGGGGCGGGTATTAGTACTCACTACTCACCCTGCTGGGGCCGGCTGAAGGGCGGGTAGGTCACGCTGTGCGCCGCCGTCAACAGGTGACTGAGCCGGTGTACCGATCCAGGACCTCAATTATGATTTTAAGTAAAACGGGATGTAGGGATGAAGTCAGCTTGTGCTCAAGACTGACGTCATGAAAATCGACACGTGAATATAGCGGGCATGTTTGCTCCCTGCCCTGCTGCCGTGCGGGCGTTCGAATCTCTCCCAGTTTGTCGGCCCGTGTGTCTGTCTATCTCGTCCCCCGCGTGTCTCTCCGCCGGGTGACGCCGCTCTGTCTGTTCCAGCCGGCTCCCAGCTGCGCTTGCCGAGCCAGACGCAGCAGGTGATGTCGCCGTCGGTCCTGGTGCGCGACTGTGCGCCCATCCCGCGCCCAACGCCTCCCCCCCCCCCCCCCACAACGCGCGCTGTAGCGCCTGCCGAGCGCCGGCTGCTGCCGGGCCCGCCGTCGTAGTTTTATGGCCTTGCGCCGTCACTCGCCAGCTGGTGGTGGCGACCCGTGATCGCTCGCGTACGTTCGCCGGCGCGCCCATTGCAGAGAAGGGGTTCGCGCATGCCCATTGTAGAGGGGCGCGCCCCTTGCGGAGGCGGTACGCGCTACGCTGTAGACACTACTGCTTGTACCTGGTTGGGTAGCTCCTTTGCACATTGTTTGTTCATGGATGTAAATACAAGTTACATGACTGATGAGTGTAATGCTTACATTTTTGAACTAAGAAATGCCACAGGGCAGGTTACCTCGGTGAGTTTCTGATATCAACATACTGAACATAAGAGCAGAATAATTATCCATTGAGCGTTAAGGATTTTAGTCACCGAATTCACCTGTCAGTAATTGCATATGGTGGCACCATGAGCATGAGTACCTTGCCTTGTCCGATCCTTTTCACAACTAGCAAGTAGAATCTGGGAAAAGGCAGGGAACTTACAAAGCATGTGCATATGTAGATAACTGATGATTGTCTCTGTTCAAGCACGATCTGAGTCTGCAGCCTGTTCTGTTCCACATGAGTTACCGGGACAGCATCACACATGAATTTCTGCATGCTTTAAACAGAAATGCCTTAATTTCCTTAAAATATATTCATTTTTCACACAAAGACAACAAAAATGTACATGTAGGTGGGTGCTGTGGCAAGAAATTACATACAAATGTATTTTGCCATGTAGGTACCCTTCTTTTACAGCACAAGCATCAATCATAATTAAGAGCACCAAGACGTTCTTTGCGACTTGCGAGCCCAGCCGTGTCAGACCAGCTGATGCAGGGGCTCTGTCACAGGGGGCACAAGGCCCAGTGGTTATGTCACAGCACAATGTTGTATAACCTGCTATTCAAGAACACTTAAATCTTGATCTTGAAAAACCTGTAGCTCTCTTTTGTCGCCTCACTTTTCGCACTCTTGACAAATCAGTCGGATCAAGACTGAAACTTGAAGAGGATAAGCTCTTTTGTGGGATGTACTTGCAGTTTCAATTCAATGACATAAATTATTCGAAATAACCATTGAAATTGTACTGTACCATGACGAATCTACCATTGAAAGAAAATTGTATCATATTCTTGACCCTGCTATAAAAACTGAAACAAGCTCCAATTGCATATGATAAATTTGGCGATGTTTATAAATCTTGCTGCCTTAGACAAGCAAATCTTCAACTTGTTTCCATTTCCGGAAATGGAAACAAATTGAAAAAATAAAACAAACGGTAAATTTATCCAAACCCAAGTCCAAACCCAATTATTATCGCAGAGGCCGCCGCTGGGTGCCGCCGGGGCGCCGAGTCAGCCAACGCCAGCTTATTCGTAAATCAAGTGATACTCTACTCGAATGCGTAAGAGGCGTTCAAAGGGCAAATGACGTCATCAGAATGCCGTTAATGGTTAAGAGATTGGGCCTTGTACAAGGCCCATTTTCAAATGAAGGGAACGAATTTCTTCAACACCACGAGGCCGCGGGGGTTGCAACCTAGATAGATAGTGGTTTCTGAACCTCGCCGAAAACTTGGCTATCTCAACTCAAACCTAATGTAAAGGTGGGATAGTCCCTTTAATGTGATGGGCTCAAACATTACACCCAAGGCCATATATAGGAGGTAGCGACACTGAGCAGTGAGCAGTTTGTTTACAGCTAGTTTTGAATTTTGATCCCGATGACACAAATGTGTCGTCACAGGCAGGCATCGGTAGGATTGTGATTGCAGGATTGCAAATCCTGATTGCATTCCTTTTTGGTGGATTGCACCTGGATTTGAAATCCATTCCAAAAAACAGGATTTGATTGCGGATTGGATTGCATCATGCTTCCAATTTTTGCAATCCAATCCGTTTGTGTTTGGTTAGTGCTTTGAAATGGTTTGTTGCGATTGAAAATTATGAGATCGGCTTCATAGGCTTAATGTACTTTGCTATCAAGGGCTTTACATTGAAACATGAAATAATCAAAATAATATACGCTGATGAACTACATAGGAAGGGCAAAATTACGTATTTGAGGGCGAGTTTTAAAAATATAAAACACTGGTTGGGTAGAGGTTTAAATGTGGGGGTGTTTGAGGCAAAAAATATTTCCCATAAAATACCTGTGCCTTAGATAGGAATTACTCGCAAGACTAGGTACTAGAAATGGGTGATTTGGGGATGGAGGCACCGCGGCCCTATGCCCCCCTCCCTCCCCCAGATCCACTAGTGCACATAATAATACAACAGGATTGCAAAAAAGGATTGCGGATTTGATCACAATCCAAGTGAAAAAAGGGGATTGCGGGTAGGAATGCAATCCACTTCGGCACTAGGAATGTGGATTGGGAATGCAATCCTTTCAAAAAGGATTTTACTGATGCCTGGTCACAGGACAAAGCAATATGGCCACCTCTAATGAGAAACAAATGCAGGAAGTTCCCAGATGTACACAGCACTGATGTCACCAGGATCGAAACCAATGACATCAGTACTGGACCTATGGTGAAACAAAGTAGTGACACCCCCTGATTACACCTTTATTTTGCAAATGCATAGTTATGATCACCCCATATGATAAGCGTAGTCTGATGCTCAATAAAAGCAATGAGGCTATCCCACAAAAAATTACTAGTTACTCGGTAATTGGTGTAGACTAGCACCTGCCAAGGTATAAGCCTCTTTAAAACTTTTGAAAAGGGAACAACTTTTCAAAGGGCGACTCAAGAGCTCTAGCTCCCCAGGGCCAGACAGAATCCACCCTAGGGTCTTGATCGAGGTGGCTGCTCAGCTGGCGGTCCCACTTTCCATCATCTACAACAAGTCCATTCAGTCTGGCTGTCTTCCAGACGACTGGAAGCTTGGCACCGCAGTACCTATTCTGAAGAAGGGGGACAGGCTGGACCCAGGCAATTATCGCCCAGTGAGCTTGACTGCAATTCCTTGCAAGGTAGGTACTTGAATCCCTGATCCGAGATCATCTCATGACTCACCTGGAAGAAGCCAACCTCCTATCGAACCACCAGCACGGCTTCAGACCACAGCGATCCTGCATGACCCAGCTTCTTGAAGTCCTGGATGAGTGGACCAAGTGCATAGAAAATGGCGAACCAGTTGATGCGGTGTATCTCGACTTCAGAAAGGCTTTTGACTCTGTGCCACACCTGAGACTCCTGAATAAACTCGAGGGATACGGTATCACAGGAAGGTTAAAGGGCTGGATTGCCTCCTTCCTATCGGACCGGCGTCAACAGGTGGTGATCAGAGGACACTGCTCGCCTTGGGTGCCTGTGACCAGTGGGGTTCCTCAAGGGTCAGTCCTCGGGCCAATGCTGTTCATCATATTTATCAATGACTTACCCGAATCCGTGCAGAGCTCCATCAAGGTCTTTGCAGATGATACCAAAATCTTCGGAACACCATCGTCCACTGGAACAAGCTCAATCCAGCGAGACATTGAAGAAGTGGCCAAGTGGTCGGAGAAGTGGCAACTGCCGTTTAATGAATCAAAGTGCAAGGTCCTTCATCTCGGCCCTAGGAATCCTGGGCACTCATACACCATGAATGGTCTCCAGCTGAATACGGTTGAAGTAGAGAAGGACCTGGGGGTTCAGCTGGATTCTGACCTGAAGTTTCGTAAGCAGGCCGCGTCTGCAGCTGCAAAGGGCAACCAAATGCTCGCACTGATAAAAAGATTGTTCATTTGCATTGATGCGACTACCCTGCCGATTCTCTTCGAAACGCTGGTGCGACCCCATCTAGAATATGGGAACCTCATCTGGGGGCCCTTCAACCGAGCTGATCAGAGGCTGATTGAACGAGTGCAGCGGAGAGCAACCAAACTGGTCCGTGAGCTAAGACACTTGCCCTAGCAGGAACGCCTCCGGCGACTCAAGCTCCCATCACTGTATCACCGAAGACGGAGAGGAGACGTAATCGCCATCTTCCAGATTTTGACAGGTGGAGTCAACATTCGGCCGGACCAGTTTTTCGAGCAGGCAGTCTCATCTGTCACCAGAGGACATGCTCTGAAGCTGCTGAAGCCTCAAGCTGCTTCAAGACCCAGGAGACACACTCTATCGGTCCGCGCCATCAACGACTGGAATGCGCTTCCTGCCTCTGTGGTCCTCTCTACGTCTGTCAATATCTTCAAAGCCCGTCTCGACTCTCACTGGGGGGATGCATCCTTTGACATCCCAGTCCAAGATTCATGACTGTCTCTAGTAAGGAACTCGATGAGATCAGATCCCTACAGGCCTTATAGGCCTCAAAATTCTGTATTGGTAAGGTAAGGTAAGGTAAGGTAACTTTGTAACAGTGGGAAACAATGAAATGACTCCACTTATTTGAAGTGTGGCTGTACCACACTGATCATTAATATTCATTCAAAGTTGGCAAGCAGTCAAGCAGTTGCCAAGCCAAGATATTAAGTTGTCAAATATGTCACGGGCTTGGGCTGGGCCACTCATACGAGTACAGACTACAGAGTTTTTACCATTGAACCACAGATAAACAGAAAATCGCTGGCTTGTTAATCACAGGTACTGTTGCTCATAGGTGGTAAATAGTTATTTCTGACTCTGCTTCGAGGGTATATTTTGTCGTCTGACAGCTCTCCTTTTCCCCTGCAGCGTCCACCATGCAGGTGGCCGGTAATCCAGTGGCAATGCTGGAGCGTCGTGCTCTCGGCCTGGGCGGGAGTCACCTGACAGGGCTGATGGACCAGCGTCTGGAGTCGGCCTCCTACCTGTATAACCGTGACCTGCGCGGACACTTCGGCTGCATCAATGCCATCGAGTTCTCTGGATCGGGGTCACTGCTGGTGTCCGGTGAGTGGTGAAAAGCTGCTGATGGTGCGCGGATTGTGCTGAGAGAAAACAAACTTGATGTCAATAGTTGTTTGTTATCGCGGTTCGGGTATGCTGGGAAATATAGCTTATAAGTGATGATATAGAATCGGTGTAACGATCAATTCGTGACCTTTCCGATGTATTGCATATCATCTGAACATCAATGCCGATTACTTTCTCTTCTACCGAGAAATTCCAGTGCCACCGACGCCAACTGGGCTGGTCGATGCCGTCGTGCATAACGCCGCGCGTTATTAGATCTGAGTTTGTTGTTTCTCTCTGCATTGTCCGGCAGAATATCTCGTAGCATATTTGTTCGCAAATTTGCAGAGTTTGACGAATTATAGTTAGCGGAATGTTATTCTGGGCCTGCGGTTATCGAGCCCAAACTTATATTAGGTACTGCGCCGTCGGCATAGCTATATTGTCTGCTTGAATTCTCTTCTGGTGTTCTGTTATCCGTATTTTCATAACCCGCGAGTTGCTGGGGGGGGGGGGGGCGTTAAACGCCCCCACTTTTTTCGCCGGGCCATAGTATAAAAACGGCGCGCCGCAGGCGCGCCAAATTTTGGGTACCTGTAGGGAATTGATTGACGTTTATTGTGACAAAGTTTCAAAAAATCGGTCGGAAAATTTTTGAGATATCGAGGTTTTAGTGACGTCATGATTTCTGAGTTTTCGGCCAAAAACAGCATATGTTCAAAAATCATATAAAATCACAGAATAGACATACAGACATGCCGTAAACGCTATTAGACTGCCAATACCATGATCAATCAAATGGCTATCTTCGATTATTGATTATCGTTCCGCATTTTCCATAATCTTGAACTGAATCTTGGCAATTTTTCGTGACTTCTCCACGACCATAATACATGCATTTCTTAAATTGAACTTTTTGAGCCAAACACGTACACATATGATAAAATGAATGTCACCATCGTGTTCTACGCCCCAAATTACCTATAAAACATGTGTCACAGGCTGCGAATATCAGTTTTTATTTTCGGGTATATGTGCCTGCCCGGTTGACCTGACCTTGACCCTGACCTATGCTTGACTGACCCCTACATGGAGCTGACACTCTTGTAGGCCTTATATGATGGATTGTGCACCGTTTTGACAGAGTTTATGACGAGAGGTGCCCATTGGGAAGTCCTGAAGTCCATGCTACTGAAAGCCCGATTTCAGGTGTTTGGCCTGACCTTGACCCGACCTGTGACCTCAAAATTCAACTTTTAAGTACTCATCTGAAGCGTCTCGTCGCGCTCTTTCGTTTGCCGCCTCGTGCGTTTCGCTGCGCCTATTGGTTCTCGAGTTATGGGCTGGGGGCGTTTAACGCCCCCCCCCCAGCAAACGGTGGGTGGCGAAATACCCCAGCAACTGCCGGGATAATGGTAGCCTTTTAGTGTTGGAACCTTACCTGTTCATCCTGAGACTTGAACTTTTTATTTCGACGCGTCATATAATGCCGACTGCTGGTGCTGCGGTGCTGACTGCCGAGCACCGATTTCTGTCGGCTGATTTCTGGCCCTGATCCCATGAGATTTCCGACCCTCTGTGCCGTTCGCTAACGCTGACCAAATCCTCACGCCATCTGTTCTCTGAGCCTCAGTCTCCGCTCCTTGACCTCAGAACTTGACATCAACTTCTGACTTCCGCTCTTTCACTGCCAGACTTCTCGCTAACTTCTAGCCTCTGCCTCGACCCCGATCTCGATCACTGGCTGAACACCTCTTCCCCGCCGTGTTTCCTGGCTGACCATTGTGCTACCCGCAGCTGACCCATTCCCCCACCCTCCCTACCCGCTCCCACCGCCCGCTGTCCGCCGACCCCTCTGACCTCCGCCCTGTCACCGTGCCGGCCAGGCGGTGACGACCGCCGGGTGCTGGTCTGGGACGTATCCCGCACCGTGTCCGGCGGACCGCTGGCCTGCGTGCCGCTCGTCTCACAGCACCTCTCCAATATATTCTGCCTGGCGTTTGACGGCTCTGAGAGGCGCGTCTTCTCAGCTGGGAACGATAAACAGATCATCGTGCACGACCTAACGACGTGAGTCGGATGCCAGCCTGACTAGCGGCCAGCAGTGGCCTAGAGTCACCGGGCTGTGTGTGTGTGTGTGGGGGGGGGGGGGGACACGCTGTTTTGGTTTAGTGGTGACTTGCGAATCCTACTACGGTTTTTGGTCGATATTTTTCAATGATCGCCAAAGAAAGTGGCCAGGTTTAATGTGACCGTTTTTCACAAAATGCTTGTGGCTGTTGTATTGTATGCCGTTGTCTTTATGTTTCGTTTTCTGATTAAAGAATCGTGTGATACATCCCCAGTCGCGGGTGTCCGATTTCCTTCTTAGGATATGCTCCCAGTCCCATGGTATTAGCTCTTGATGTTCTGTGTTCGTCCTGGCTCTTTATTGTTTGTGGCTGATAGAGCCGACTCAGGTGACAGGAAGGGAATGCCTTGGATGGCCAGAAATGTCACAGATGACTGACAGAGGACAGGTTTGGTGACGTGGTCCGTGCTCACCCGCTGTTCTCTATCCACGGACAGGGGCGCCGCAGTGGATGTGTTCACCGAACAGCAGGCCGTCTACGGTCTGCACGTGAACCCCTCGCAGGAACAGGTGTTCGTCGCGTCCTGTGAGAACGGCCGCGTCTTGCTGTTCGACCTCAGGATGAGTCTCGCAGGTAATGGAATGATGTGGGGGGGGGGGGGGGGCTGAGGGGCCGGGTAGTGCTATGGGGTCTGTGATCCCGCTGATTATAATCAGAACACTTGCTGGAAATTAAGGAATGCTGTTCTGTAATGTACAGGGTGTCCCATAAGTTCGTTCTCACCTAAATTTTACGTTTTTAGGCTCTATTGCTTAAAGGCACGCTGAAATTGGTTCGTTACTGAGCTTACGTGGTTGCCATGGCTGGTAGAAATATGCTCCACAGTAACTAATTTCTGTAGACAAAGTAGTTTTTGCTAGAGAGCCCGTTTCCTACACAGACGGCTAACGCCGCAACATAGAGGTCTCCAATACCGGTACGTCTCGGTATTTAGTCAGCACGTGACCATTCGCGACAATTGAGGGTGATTGAGGCCTACCAATCTGTAGACAATGTCCATCGCTAACTGGACGCACAGTCAGCAAGTGACACCGATGATTTGTCGGGAGTCAATCATTGTAAGTTTATCCTCTTTTTTTGTCAGCTCTCAGGAGTGAGCCATGTGGCCAAAACTGTGTGGCGCCAAAGTGGCCATCAAAAAGGTCAAAGGGTTAGAAAGTTGGTAAGCAGACTTTTCAGGATGGATTACCAGCTGTCTAAGAGTGTTCTTTCGGGGTACATAACTCAAGGTGACTTAAGCTTTGCTTACCGGAGGGCTCAAAACAGTCAAAAACGTCTTAAAATGGCCAAACATGAGTTTCGTTACGCCTGAGGCTAAAAAACCAAAGGGCTGAGGACATCAACCAGGTCATCTGGACTAACTAGTCCACGTTCGAAATGAAACACCCGTCCAAACCCGAAAACAACCCCATAAGGGCGAAGGAGGAGGCCTCCGTTTCGTCCCGTTATGTTCCTATGCGAAAGGCCAAGGTCACGGTATTGTGGGGTTATAGGCGTCCAGACGCTGACCAGACCAGGTTGCGATTGGTGTCCCAGAAACAGCTTTGTGAAGCATAATGCTTTTCCAAGAACATCTAGGAGGAGTTTCAACCCTCAAGCTGAACTCGAAGGCATCCGAGAGGTTGTAGGCCCATCTTCAGGCAAGACAGTGCATTAGTGCACAGGCCAAGCAAAGCTTAAAAGCGGTGCAAGGAGACTGTGACAGGCGTTTGTGGCAAGACCACATGCCAGGCACCTCATTGGATCAAAATTTTATAAAAATTTGTTGGTTATGTAGAATATTAGGTTCGTCGAAGCGTAGCGCTGTTCCAGCTTCGAGGAGCTCACGGCGCATGTCAAGTCAGCCTGGGTTAACTTTAAGCCTGCTATGCAGCCAAACATGCCGGTTGGCATGCCGTAGCATGTGTTCATGTGTTTGCGTATTAAATGGGGAGCACATTGAGGGGTCACAAATATATCAAAACGCAATGTGCTCTGTTTCACATGCAAATATAATGTGAGAACGAACTTATGGGACACCCTGTACTTGTGCATGGGTGTTCTTAAGGAAAACTTGGGCTATTGTAGAAATGAGCATATTGTGCTTAGAATACCATTATCAGTGGCATTTCCCATTGCTGGGAAACAGTGGATGGTCGTTAACTGCCGTGAGTGAAGCGACCCTGGCTCAGCCGACGCTAGCAAGTCACAGGGGAAATTGGAACGCCACATGGTAAATGCGGGAGGTAGTGATACAGCTTGCAGCTGTGATGGGACACACTAGGGTTTTAACTCTCATATGATAACGATCCTATCTATAAATGCTATCGCCTATATGTAAGATACAAAAAATTGCAATACAGAAATTCGCCGTAGTAATTTTACGTCAGTATTGTAAAGATTCCGCACCCGGTCACCGCACTGACGCCTCTGGTCCTCCTCTGTGCCCCCAGACCCTCTCTCACTAGTGGAGGAGGGTCAGTCTCTGGCGGCCTACTACTCCGCCATGTTCAGTCCCATGGAACCCAGACTGGTGGCCACCGCCAACTCCAAGAGCGGAGCAGCCGTATATGATGTGGCCATGCCCGGAAAGTAAGTGAATTTCGATACTCTTTTTCTGTAACATTGTCGGAAGAAATTAATTGTTTTTCGAAAACAAAGGTCTTTGGGAGCTACTTAGTTCCCCTGCGTTTTTATAATCATAACGTAATCTTCTAGTGTCGTGACATGGGCGCCGATGACCACTGTAGTCCGGGCGCCCAAAACCCCCAATTCATCATCATCATCGAAAACAAAGGTCGAGTAATTCATCTGAGTAGAAAAGTCAGCATCGGACTCGATTGCAGCACTATGCATGCTGTACTGTAATAAAAATTGCAATGTGTACCCAGGGTACTGCAGCGGTACGGCGGCCCGCAGTACTCTCTGTATCTGTGTGTGACGCTGTGTACCTGTGTGCGCACCTACAGAGTACTGCAGCGGTACGGCGGCTCGCGGTACGGCGCCATGTCGGCGCGGTACAGCTCGGACGGACGCCGCCTGTTCGTTCTCCGTCGCAGGCTGCCGCCCGTGCTGTACGACCTCAGGACGTCCTCGGCTCCGCTCTGCCAGGTTAGTGGTACGCCCCAGACAGGTACACTTCTTGTGATCTGCGATATTTTGTTCTACAGCTGCGGGTGAACTAGCCGAGTGATTAATTATTTTAGGTACTTTGAGATGGTATCAGCCTATTTATGTATGATTCTCTATAACTTGTATTGCGCATATCGTCTTCTTTTCCCGCTCCAACGACTGTCACCGATAGATAAATTGGCCGGTTCCAGTAACCACAACATGAAGCACCCACTGTTGCCCGCCGCAGCCCGCTGTCCAGCCGTATGACCGGTTCCGTGTGTCGTTACAGTTCGACAACCCGCTCTACTACAACTCGTGCACAATGAAGAGCTGCTGTTTCGCCGGCTCCCGTGACCAGTACGTGCTCTCTGGCAGTGATGACTTCAGCCTCTACATGTGGAAGGTCCCAGACGATCCAGGTAACTAACGAGCGCGAAGTCATGAGAAAACAGTGAGCAGTCATTCGTGCTGGACTGCCTGAATATGTTGTTAGATATCAGCGTACATTTTGTCTTTTTGGGTATCAGATGCTGCGAGTGACCTTGGGGGACAAGCTGTCGTGAATAATGTACTTTTTCATTGGGATCACCGCATGTATTTATCTACAGTCACTTTTTTACGCATTTACCCTGTGAAATCAGGAACAATCCTCTGCTGCCAATCTGGACTTCCTCGGAAAAAGCTGCTTGTCTGTGCACGTAACCCATGCTGCATTTCACGGTTACCCCCTACCACGGTCTCCCCGGCCCTTCACCAGCCCCTTCCGTGCTTACGCTGAACGTAACAGCCGTTCATCGTCCGTTCCATGTTCCAGAGGTACGGCCCTCCAGCAAAAGAGTGGTTGGTTAGCCTATGTGCTTTTGGTGTAATAACTTTCAATGGCAGAGACACTCCTGTAAAATGACTCAATAGAAATGAGAAGAGGGTCCGTGCAAACATTTCGGCAGTGGTTTTCAACAGCCATTAGACGTATTCATCAATGCGGATCGATTATTGTGATGTTGGCAACCAACCACTTCATACCTGGAGGGCCGTACGACACATGAGTCGGGCGCTGTATGTAAGTACTGTAACACCTGCCCTTTACCGTGTGTTCCGTGTTCTAGAGGTACGACACGTGAGTCGGGCACACTCGGTGCTGCGCGGCCACCGGTCCATCGTGAACCAGGTCCGCTACTGTCCCCACAACGGCCTGCTCGCCTCCTCCGGCGTCGAAAAGGTCATCAAGGTCAGTGGTAGGGACGGGCAGAACGGACCGGCCATATGCCAGTGAATTCATAGTGAACGTCACGTTCTACGGTGTGTATTAAAAAGAGACTACTACTAGAGATAACCGTAGTTTTATATCTGGAGGTTCTTTGCGATGCATTGTACCAATACACTTGATATTCATCATTAGCTACCTACAACGTCTTTTCCGAATCTGGTGCTCGTTTTCGCATCTCCTACGTCCCTGACAACTGTCTTTTAAAGGAAACTAGAGGTACAGGTTTGCGCGATAACTGTATGTTTTGATTAATTATATGTGACGGATGCATTAGTTTGGGTGAGTAGCTTGTATTTTAGCTGTATCATTTGGGTAGATTTGGGTAGCTGTTTTTAATATAATAGCGATAGTTGCGGAGTGTCCAAGTCTTTTGTATGTTAGGCCCTTTTTTAACTCAACCCTACCCCTACCCTACCCTACCCCTACCCCTACCCCTACCCCTACCCCTACCCCTACCCTACTCCTACACTACACTACACTACACTACACTACACTACCCTACCCTACCCTACCCTACCCTACCCTACCCTACCCTACCCTACACTACACTTCCACCGACAGTCCAAGTTTCAGCTAAATCGGCCCAGAAACGGCTGAGATATTGCAAAAACAAATTAATGTATTTACTGGCGAATCCCCTTGGCGAGCGGTGCCTTGTGTCGGCCTTCGTTGGCTCTGATGCTTTTCACTCAGTTTTCTAAGCGAACAACTGAGCCTAAAGCACGTGCCCTCTGCTCGGCGCCGGTCGCGGCCCCACCACGTGCACACCGCTGAACCCACCCTCTCGAAAATTTAATACGTCAAATGAGTGCACGCGTCCGACTTGCAGCGAAAATTTCACCCCCGTAGCCCTTACCGTTCCCGAGCAATAGCGTGTTTTTGCCGATTCTAATGTTAACCCTATGGGCACGCGAGCACGCGCCAAGGTCGCACCCCCGGCCGCATCATGCCCAAAATTTAATACGACCTACGTGTAAAGGTGGCCCACATTGCTGTAAAATTTCACGGCCGTAGGTCAACGGACGCCGCCGCAATAAGCGCTACAAAGTGACTACGTCGCACACGGCGGCGGGGTACTTTTTAGGATTTATAATATAGACTAGAGGTACAGCTTTACGCGATAACTGTATGTTTTGATTTATGTTATGTTACGGGTGCATTAGTTTGGGTGATTGACTTGTATTTTTAGCTGTATTATTTGGGTAGATTTGGGTAGCTGTTTTTAATTAAACTGTAAGGCGGGCCCGGGCAGCGCTTGTCGAACAGCACTGCGGATCCGAAGGTTGGGACTTGAATTGTGAAAAACCGCCCGCCCGCCGCAAAACGCAAACACCGCAAAACGCGCAAAACGCCAACGCAAACTTCGCAAAAAAAGAAACAATCGCCCGCCCGTCGAAAACCGCAGAAAAAAACGCAAAAAAGCCGCAAAAAACGCCCGTCCGCCGCAAAACGCAAACACCGCAAAAAACGCAAACACCGCCGCCGCAAAAAGAGCCCGCATCGCCCGCCGCCAACCGCGAAACGCCGCAAAAAACGGCCGCCCGCCGCAAACCGCAACACCGCAAATAACGGCCGGCCGCCGGCAGCCGCAAAACGCCGCAAAAAAAACGGCCGCCCGCCGCAAACCGCCGCAAAAAAACGGCCGTCCGCCGCCAAACGCAGACACCGCAAAAACATCCGCAACGCCCGCCCGCCCGCCGCCAAACAAACACCGCAAAAAAAACGCAAATACCGCCGCAAAAAAACGCCCGCAACGCACGCCCGCCCGCCTACCCTACTCTACCCTACTCCTACTCTACCCTACTCCTACTCTTCCCTACCCCTACTCTACCCTACTCCTACTCTACCCTACTCCTACACTACCCCTACTCCTACACTACCCCTACCCCTACCCCTACCCCTACCCCTACCCCTACCCCTACCCTACCCTACCCTACCCTACCCTACCCTGCCCTACCCTACCCTACACTACACCACCACCGATAGTCCAAGTTTCAGCTAAATCGGCCGAGAAACGGCTTAGATATTGCAAAAACAAATTAATTGTATTTACTGCTGAATCCCCTTGGAGAGCGGTGCCTTGCGCCGGTATTCATTGCCAAAGGTCAATAATCTGCCGGCTCTGATTATTTTCACTCAGTTTTGCAAGCGAACAACTGAGCCTAAAGCACGTGCCCTCTGCTCGGCGCCGGTCGCGGCCCCACCACGTGCACACCGCTGAACGCACCCGCTCGAAAAGTTGACACGACAAATGGGTGCACGCATCCGACTTACAGCGAAAATTTCAGCCCCGTAGTCCTCACCGTTCCCGAGCAATAACGTGTTTTTCCCAATTCTAATGTTAACCCTATGGGCACGCGAGCACGCGCCAAGGGCGCACCCCCGGCCGCACCATGTCCAAAATTTAATACAACCTACGTGTAAAGGTGGCCCACATCGCTGTAAAATTTCACGGCCGTAGGTCAACAGACGCCGCCGCAATAAGCGCTACAAAGTGACTACGTCGCACACGGCGTGGGCGGCGGCGGGGTACTTTTTAGGATTTATAATATAGACTAGAGGTACAGATTTACGCGATAACTGTATGTTTTGATTTATGTTATGTTACGGGTGCATTAGTTTGGGTGATTGACTTGTATTTTTAGCTGTATTATTTGGGTAGATTTGGGTAGCTGTTTTTAATTCAACTGGGCGGGCCCGGGCAGCGCTTGTCGAACAGCACTGCGGATCCGAAGGTTGGGACTTAAATTGTGAAAAACCGCCCGCCCGCCGCAAAACGCAAACACCGCAAAACGCGCAAAACGCCAACGCAAACTTCGCAAAAAAGAAACAATCGCCCGCCCGTCGAAAACCGCAGAAAAAAACGCAAAAAAGCCGTAAAAAACGCCCGTCCGCCGCAAAACGCAAACACCGCAAAAAACGCAAACACCGCCGCCGCAAAAAAAGCCCGCATCGCCCGCCGCCAACCGCGAAACGCCGCAAAAAACGGCCGCCCGCCGCAAACCGCAGCACCGCAAATAACGGCCGGCCGCCGGCAACCGCAAAACGCCGCAAAAAAAAAACGGCCGCCCGCGGCAAACCGCAAAAAACGGCCGCCCGCCGCAAACCGCCGCAAAAAAACGGCCGTCCGCCGCCAAACGCAGACACCGCAAAAACACCCGCAACGCCCGCCCGCCCGCCGCCAAACAAACACCGCAAAAAAAACGCAAATACCGCCGCAAAAAAAAACGCCCGCAACGCACGCACGCCCGCCTACCCTACTCTACCCTACTCCTACTCTACCCTACTCCTACTCTTCCCTACCCCTACTCTACCCTACTCCTACTCTACCCTACTCCTACACTACCCCTACTCCTACCCTACCCCTACCCCTACCCCTACCCCTACCCCTACCCCTACCCCTACCCTACCCTACCCTACCCTGCCCTACCCTACACTACACCACCACCGATAGTCCAAGTTTCAGCTAAATCGGCCCAGAAACGGCTGAGATATTGCAAAAACAAATTAATTGTATTCACTGGCGAATCCTCTTGGCGAGCGGTGCCTTGTGTCGGCCTTCGTTGTCAAAGGTCAATGACCTGCCGGCCCACTCAGTTTTTTAAGCGAACAACTGAGCCTAAAGCACGTGCCCTCTGCTCGGCGCCGGTCGCGGCCCCACCTCGTGCACACCGCTGAACCCACCCCCTCGAAAATTTAATACGACAAATGAGTGCACGCGTCCGACTTGCAGTGAAAATTTCACCCCCGTAGCTCTTACCGTTCCCGAGCAATAGCCTGTTTCTGCCGTTTTTAATGTTAACCCTATGGGCGCGCGAGCACGCGCCGCGGGCGCACCCCCGGCCGCATCATGTCCAAAAGTTAATACGACCTACGTGTAAAGGTGGCCCACATCGCTGTAAAATTTCACGGCCGTAGGTCAACAGACGCCGCCGCAATAAGCGCTACAAAGTGACTACGTCGCACACGGCGGATTATTTAGGATTTATAATAGGTAATATAGATAGTTCACATTTTAACATGGGTTTTTAACTGGAATAGCAGTTCCGTAGCTTGGGCTGAGACGAGCATAAATCAGGAGCTTTTACAGCCCAACGATCACCCTAGGCAAAGATATTCTATTTCTCGTCCCGAAAAAGGTGCCTTGCGTTGAGGTTGTGTGCCTTGCATATATTTGCATCCAGTATGAAACGAGCATGGGTCCCGAAAATTCTTCAGAAACGCTCCAGTAACAAAAGAAAATTATTCAGAAAATTCTTCAGAGGCGCTCCAGTAACAAAAGCATGAGCAGATCGCCCAAATGCCGGTGGCCGCGATAATTTCTCTAGCTTCTGAAGAATTTTCGGGACCCATGCTCTTTTCATACTGGATCGCGTGTGCCTTACAGAAACTGAAAAGTTCTTCCTATATCAAAAATATAGAAAATAATATTTTGTTATAAAAAGGTTTTATTTTCTTTGCTGATCATTTTGAACATAAAAAATCATAAATCCATTGCAAAAAATATAATTTCGTGAAAGTGAACTATTTCCTTTAATGTTCTGTCCTAACGGTCACTGACGGATCTCCTTATGTATTGTTTCATCCCCTGTCACTGGCACTATGCTCCCGCCTCCCGTCAGCTCTGGAGCCCGCTGCGCCTGCCGGACAGCCAGGGCGGCCTGTCGTTCGACTCCGAGCGTGACGGCCGCCAGCGACGCACCCCGCGCCAGGGCGAGTACATCGACCTGGTGCTCAGCGCTGCAGAGGATGTGAGTTACGGCATCGTCAGCGTCCTGCCACCGGGGTGTGGGAGAGTCTCGCGATCATTCGCCAGACAGTTGTGACAACTGGGAGCTCTATGCACCACGATTGGGTTCCTTGGACTGCTTGGATATGATCCCAATGGCGGGTAGTTGGTCCATTGATGTTTGATTTACTGTATGTCGATTATTTTTCTCTCGTGCTGTTGATCTAAAACATGTGTGACATGTGTCCAAGCAGCATCCACCTGCCCTCGCCACAGCTGTGTTTGGCCTTCTGTTTTCCCATTAGGTGTGTTTGACCTTCCGCCCACCCCCCACCAGGCGTTGGGGCCGGACATGCACGCGCAGACATCGGAGGAGGACCCGCGCATGCTGGCCTTTTTCGACTCGCTGGTACAGCGCGACATTGAGGCTCAGACCACGGAGACGAGCACGAGCAGTGAGGAGGACGGCGTGGGCCGCGGCGGCCGCCAGCCCAGCTCCGGTCAGTATGGGCTCGGGGCAGTAGGGAAGGAGTGCCACATGTGCTGGTGGTCTTTAGCTAGTCGTCAATACCGTGTCCCGTCTGGCGGCTGACTTGTGATAATGTGCACAGGGCGCTGCAGCTGTGGACGTGTTATAGTTTCATCCTAGTGGCTTGGCGTTTGTAAGCATGCGTACTGGTTTGCGGTTGCGATCAAGATACATATTCTATGACTGTGAATAATTGTGGGTATTGGCTAGGCTATGAAAGTCACCGTTTTACTGAGACGTTTCTTTTCAGACGAGGCCACTCATGAGCACCATAGCTATTTCGCTGCTACTTCTGACTCGGGTAAGTATGATAGGCACATTTGAATATCATCGACGGATTATCTACCTAACTAAAGCATAGTGTCGCTTTATTTTCAGCAAATGTGCAGTGTCCTTGTAACACTGATGTTTACTGAACGGCTAAGTGCAATGCGTATTAATTTTTATCACAGACTAGACAATTACTTTGTGTGTTGTGCAATGGAAGTTACCTATTGTCTCTGCCAGCTTGAAGTGAATGTAGAGCCGTTTTAACATTCCTCTTTCCTCATACCACAGAGGCCAGCCGGGGCTGTGACAACATCCTCTCCCGGATGATCGAGCTGAAGCGCGCTCAGTTGATGCGCGCCGCGCGGCTGCGCCGCAGACGGGCGCAGGGCGGCGCGGGAGACAGCTCCGGCTCCGACGGCGACCCGTCACCGCAGCCCGAGGAGCGCCGCCGCCGCGTGCTGCATAAGGCCAGGTGAGCGACGGTGGCAGGGACAGGGTGCGGTGGAAAGTTGTGAATCACTATATACGCTGGAGTTTGTGCTTCAAATCATTAGACCGTTAACTTGTTTTCAGCCATAGTGTTGTTTGTCGTGGTACCCGATTATTGGCACTGTGAACTGCAGCTGCTGTTCCGTATCGTAGCTCTGACACAACTTACAGACAGGGGTCACTTTGTCAGAGCTCTGGGTAACCCTTCTTGACGCGTCCGGTCCCACGTATCTTGTCACCCTTCGTTATCTGTATGAGTATTTAATGTCTGTGTGTTTGCGCGCAGGTACGTGTGGCTGCCGATGGGCGGTCGCCAGGTCACCACCCGGTACACAGCTCGCGCGCCGCCGCTCGCAGTGCTCGACTCCGAGCCCTCGGAGCCCTCGGAGCCGTCAGAGCCGGGCTCGGAGGGTCCGCCGGCGGAGGCCGAGCCCGCGCCGCTCCGCCGGCCGCCGCGACTGGCCGCCGCCGCCGCTGCTGACGGCCAGCCGTCCGGCTCGGGTCTGCAGAGCTCGGCGTCGTCCTCTGGCGGTCCGCGGCGGCCCAGCCGGCCCCTGTCCTCCGCCTCGTCCGAGAGCTCGTCCGAGTCGAGCGACGAGCGTCCGCCGCACCACCGCCGGCTCGGGAAGCTGCTCAGCGCGCTGGGCGGCGGCGACTCGGAGGGCGAGGAGTCACCGGTCCGCTCGCCGCCGTCCCCGCAGTCACCGGCCGGCCGCAGGGAGGCGCCGCTCACCAACGGCAACACCAAGGACAACTTCAGCAGGCTAAAGCGGAGCGACTTCAGGAGACGTAACTATCGCAGGCACCACTGAGATCGCCGCCCAGTGAGGTCGTGGACGTGTTTGGTGCCATGTTTATTCCTGATGTGTTCGTCAGTGATAGAATATTTACCAGCCGTGGAGGCGATAGACTGTCCCGATCGACCAGTCTTGGCAGTCAGCTAGCGCGAAAGCGTCCCGAGCTTTCAATCCAGGCCCGTTCGCGTGGGTGGTACATTATTGACCCTCCCTTCCTTGTGTCAGTGGTCGTGTCAGGGTAGCCGGCAACCGCCGTGCAGTGGGGAGAGATGACGTCACTGCTAATGTCCGAATGACGTCACTGGACGTGGCGTCATACTGACGGGTGACGCTAGGCTGTGCTTTGTGACATTATTTTTGTGAATATGCTTCAATATATTTTGTAGATGTGGATTTCAGTGTAGCCGCTGTTCATGAAGGTGCGTGTTGAATCGTGTGTCATCGCCCAATCGGAAAATACATCGATCCCAACGTCTATCGTCACCAAATTCATGTGCTGGCAGTCCATGTCCAAAGGCAAAACGATTGCGCACTCAAGGTACACGTGTGAAAGCTTATCGTGAATAACATTTGTGAGGAAGTATTGGCGGAACCATAGAATGATAGAAATAAAGGGCGGAACAAAGTCTACACTGATCCATGATGTTTTCTAGTGTAAAAAAAAAACATGTCAAAAGTGAACTGTTTCCTTAAGAACCAAGCATGAGGCACACTGGCGCCACTCTCTTGAAAGCATTTCTGGTCAGAAGAAAAGCGCTGAGAGCATTATTACTTAGGTACTTTATCTGTAATATGAGGTACATTTGATCTCTTTAGTTGCAATCGTCTTTTATGTCCTTGGTACTCTAATGTTTATGGGTAAACCCAGCACCCACATGATAATGTGAAGAATTTGCTGATAATGATATAAGCTTTGTCCTGCCGCGTCCATCAGTGGTCTGTTCGCGGGGGTAACCGGACAAAAAGTCAAAAGGAATAAAGTCAAAAGACAAATAGTCAAAAGACAAAAAGTCAAATGCAAAAAGTCAAACGGGATAAAAGTCAAAAAGATAAAAGTCAAAACGGATAAAAGTCAAAAGACAAAAAGTCAAAAGCAAAAAGTCAAAATGTGCAAAAGTCAAAAACGCAAAAAGTCAAATGACAAAAAGTCAAAAATGCAAAAAGTCAAAAATGAAAAAGTCAAAACGGAAAAAAGTCAAAACGGAAAAAAGTCAAAAGACAAAAAGTCAAAAGCAAAAAGTCAAAACGTGTAAAAGTCAAAAGACAAAAAGTCAAAAATGCAAAAAGTCAAAAGGATAAAAGTCAAAACGGAAAAAAGTCAAAAGACAAAAAGTCAAAACGAGTAAAAGTCAAAAGACAAAAAAGTCAAAACGGAATAAAGTCAAAAGACAAAAAGTCAAAAGCAAAAAGTCAAAACGGGTAAAAGTCAAAAGACAAAAAGTCAAAAAATGAAAAAAGTATAAAATAGAAAAGTCGAAGTCAAAGTCTGAAATAAAAAGTCAAAAGGATAAAGGTCGAAGCATCGATCTTTTCATCTTTTGAAAAATATTATACAGCGCAACGTACCCTACCCACTGAAGTTGTAAGGAACATGTGAGTACGCGAGGGATTCTGACAGGTACCGGGGTCCGCAGCAGCGGGGCAGGGACGCTGGCTGCGGTGGTGGGGCCCACGCTCACATAATACGCGTTGAGCGCTTCCGGCGTGCACGCTGGCGCAGCAGCAGTGGCACTCTTCCCCGCCCCGATCACCGGCCGCAGCACTGTCCACATCCTCGCCGGTCCTGCCTCACGCAGCTGGTCAGCATAGTATGCCGCGTGGTCACGTCTGATGGCCGCTCGACACTGCCGGTTCACCACCGTATGTATACTCGGCGCGCGGGCCGAGCAGTGCGCGCCGCCGCGCCAGCAACGCTCGCGTGGCGTCCGTGGTGCGCGGAGCACCGGGCGGCGGCAGCCCCTCCCCCATGGAAGAGGGTGAAAAGCAGTGCATCCTCTAAGCAGTTTTGACTGGGGGGCCCGATCACGGGCAATGGCTAAGGTAACCCCTACCAAAAACGTCTAAGACTAAAAAATGACTCAGGTACCCCTCAGTGACCAGTTTGGAGGATGACTGCCCCAGCAAACATGCCCACATGGTTCCCATATGGGGCCCACATGGGCCCCCCACCTCTTCCATATGGGTCCCACATGGGAATGGCAGTGGGTGACACGTGGGACCCATATGGGCCAGCCCACGTAGGCCCCATATGGGACCCACGCGGCGCCCACATGGGACCCATATGGGTAGCCCATCTGTAGCCCATGTCCCACGTCGGCCCATCTGGTCCATGTTCACCCCATATGGGACCCACATGGGATGCCCATCTCCAGCCCACATGCGTTTGGCCCATCTGGCCCATTTTTATCCCATATGGGGCCCATATGGGTAGCCCATCTGTAGCCCATGTCCCACGTGGGCCCATCTGGCCCATGTTCACCCCATATGGGACCCATGTGGGCATGTTTGCTGGGGCGGGGGCTGCAGCTCCCGCAGTTAACATGTTAGAGGAGGCAGGAGTGTCGTTTTGTATAGGCATGGTAGGGCCCGAGCCCTACCAATAATTTTGGAAATTTAATATTATGCCTATGGCGTTGCGTGGAAAGAATCGCTTTGAATTGGCAAAAATTTACATTAGAGCCCTACCAATAATTTTCGGAAAGTGTCGCCCCTGAGAGGAGGCCCTGGTGAAAAGCCAAAACCTCAAAATAAAAAAAATACCATGTGATTAACGCTTAACCCGGCAGTTGCTGGGGTATTTCGCCACCCACCGTTTGCTGGGGGGGGGGGGGCGTTAAACGCCCCCAGCCGATAACTCGAGAACCAATAGGCGCAGCGAAACGCACGAGGCGGCAAACGAAAGAGCGCGACGAGACGCTTCAGATGAGTACTTTAAAGTTGAATTTTGAGGTCACAGGTCGGGTCAAGGTCAGGTCAAACACCTGAAATCGGGCTTTCAGTAGCATGGACTTCAGGACTTCGCAATGGGCGCCTCTCGCCATAAACTCTGTCACAACGGTGCACAATCCATCTTATAAGGCCTACAAGAGTGTCAGCTCCATGTAGGGGTCAGTCAAGCATAGGTCAGGGTCAAGGTCAGGTCAACCGAGTAGGCACATATCCCCGAAAATCAAAACTGATATTCGCAGCCTGTGACACATGTTTTATAGGTAATTTGGGGCGTAGAACACGATGGTGACATTCATTTTATCATATGTGTACGTGTTTGGCTCAAAAAGTTCAATTTAAGAAATTCATGTATCATGGTCGTGAAGTAGTCACGAAAAATTGCCAAGATTCAGTTCAAGATTATGGAAAATGCGGAACGATAATCAATAATCGAAGATAGCCGTTTGATTGATCATGGTATTGGCAGTCTAATGGCGTTTACGGCATGTCTGTATGTTTATTCTGTGATTTTATATGATTTTTTGAACATATGCCGTTTTTGGTCGAAAACTCAGAAATCATGACGTCACTAAAACCTCGATATCTCAAAAAAATTTTCGACCGATTTTTTTGAAACTTTGTCACAATAAACTTCAATCAATTCCCTACAGGTACCCAAAATTTGGCGCGCCTGCGGCGCGCCGTTTTTATGCTATGGCCCAGCGAAAAAAGTGGGGGCGTTTAACGCCCCCCCCCCCCCAGCAACTCGCGGGTTAAATGACGTCAATGAACTTAAAGTAAAAAATACAAAAGACGAGATAATTTCAAAATTTTGAGTTGCAATTTTTGTCCCCTCAACTTTCAACCTACCCCATCAACTTTTCAAACGTTCCCGGGTCACCACTGCCCCATCGACATCGTGCAATTCCAGTGCTATGGCAAAGTTTTATCTGAAAGTTTAAACGTGCCCGATAGACTGGACGCGGTCCCCTCCGTCCACTCACGCTCTCTGGTCTCTGTACGGTCATCGCTGACTGGTCCAGCATCCAACGCGCTGGGTTTATAGAAATTTATTCGAGGCGACGAGCGCCTGTGGCACGGCTGAGAGTAGCCGTTCGCCACTTGAACCGCTAGCAGTGTATACCGCTAGTAGTTCACCTCTCGTTGTGAGAGGGAGTGAAAGGATTGTCAAGGCAGAGACTACCATCCGCCACCGTCGGCACCACACAACTCCAAGGGAGGAGGAGACTCCCGATGTGGGCCCGTGTCGGTAGCTCTGAGCTTGACTAGCATGAACGAGTTACCGATCGTGGATCGTACTGATTTATTGAACAAAAATTGGCACACTATATTTCTAGCAAGGCTACCTTGTATAGGTAGTTTCAGCGTCTAAATGGTAATATTACAAATTACAGTGACAGTTGGACAAAGAAAAATTACTCCACACCTGCGCTCCTAGATTACCCTCTTAACCCGCGCACCGACGGGGGTCTGCGCCAACTTAGTACCGACGGGGGGGGGGCGGATGACCGCCCCCCCCCTGAGATCTCGAGAACGAAGCAAGATAGCGACAAGCGGTAAACGGCATCGGATACGCACGGTCAAGATCTACAATTTTTACTAAGGTCATTTTCAGGTCAGGTCAAAGATGACGTCACAGGGGTCGAAAAAGTCAAAATGGCGGCGCTGAATATGGAGAGAGTTTTTCTCGAATAACTTTCGAATTAGTCAAGATAGGAACAAACTAAGGGCATCATCGTGATCCTCTCGTCAATCCGCATCGAATGATATATATGTTGACCTCGAAAGGTCAAGGTCAAAGGTTGACCTCAGGTCACGTGACCTCGAGGTCATCATGTATATCATTCGATGCGTCTTGACGAGCTGAACACAATGAGACCATCCACGCGTCTGTATCTTGTTCCTGTACGGAGTTATTGGCCAAAAACCTTTGGTGACCTTTGATGACGTCACATGACCTCACAGCTGCCCAACAGCAAAACAGACCTCAAGGTAGTGAAGGTTGATCGTATATAAAGTCATGTATGGTATATGGGGCCATTCCGACCCGTTTTAGTGGTAAAAACAGGGAGTTGATTTTTCCCCCATTGACTTATAATGGGGAGGTCGCGAAATTGACCTGACCTTAGGTCACCGATATCAAAATTCCGAGATATACAAATTGTAGCTACTAATGACCTAATAACATCCTGCGACTTTCAAAGGCCTCCGACATCTACTGTAGCTCTGGCACGGTGACAAAGTTGCAAAAAAGTGACTTGAGGTTGGGTCATTCAAAGTGACCTGGTGACCTGACCTTGAAAGGTAGGAGGTTCAAACTTGCACACCATGTGTAAAATTGATAAGGGAATAGTCATACCAAATTTCGCGGCGCTACGCGCCGCGGTTTTCCCGCTATTCGCGAAAAACCTCAGGGGGGGGCGGATATCCGCCCCCCCCCGTCGGTGCGCGGGTTAAGGCGTGACAATACAACAGCTACGGTTACAAGAGATAACATATAAGGCAGAAAACAATCACAAGACATATGTGTCAATCAATCACTGACATCTGCGTGCATCAAAAGGATTTACTAGTTTGCGACGCCGCCGCTGGGTTGCACACGCTACGGCGCCGTCGCTAGCAACGGAGCGCTGTTGCACCCGCTACACGCCATCGGCGGCCGCGCTGGCAGGTGATCAGTGACCGCCTGCAGGCGCTGGCGGAGCGGCGACGCAACGGAGAGGTGGCCATGGCCGACTACCTGCGAGCAGTGGCGCATAACTTCACGCTGTAGTGGCCAAGATTCTTACAGATATTACGTAGTGGCCACCGCCGGCGTGTCAGCTGTCAGCCGGGAATGTCCGATGCGCATGGTGTTGGTGAGATTACTGACAATACATTATGATGATGCAGCTACTTGTTTCACGACGGCAGGAACTGCACCCGAAACATATACATACATATACCCGCGGAGAATTTACGAAATTCTGCTAACCCCTGGGCAGGGTTGCGGAGTCGGAGTCAGTACTTTTGGCCGGAGTCGGAGTCACTAAAATCGAACCGACCCCGACGCCGGCTGACGTGAGCTTCCGATATTAGGTTGCGGATCAATATTAGTTGTCGTTTTTTCACTTTTTGTCTTTTGACTTTTCGCGTTTTTTGACTTTTTGCCATTTGACTTTTTGCTTTTGACTTTTTGCGTTTTTGACTTTTCGCCATTTTGACTTTTTGCCATTTGACTTTTTTGCTTTTGACTTTTTTCGTTTTTGACTTTTCGCCATTTTGACTTTTTGCCATTTGACTTTTTGCTTTTGACTTTTTGCGTTTTTGACTTTTTGCCATTTTGACTTTTCGCCATTTGACTTTTTGCTTTTGACTTTTTGCGTTTTTGACTTTTCGCCATTTTGACTTTTTGCCATTTGACTTTTTGCATTTTTGACTTTTGGACGTTTTGACTTTTTGCCATTTGACTTTTTGTCTTTTGACTTTTATCCGTTTTGACTTTTATCCATTTGACTTTTTTCCATTTGACTTTTATCCATTTTGACTTTTTGCATTTGACTTTTTGTCTTTTGACATTTTGTCTTTTGACTTTTTGTCCTGGAATCGTTCGCGGGTACTCGTGACGTCATAATACTCCCGGGCGTGTTTTGAAAACAGGGATAAGCTTATAGTATTTCCTTGAACGAAAAGAAGTGTGGACTTGTTTGCCTTGTTTGTTATTGTTTATTTCAAGAAAGGCCTGTTGCAGATTGCATATTCCAAATATTTTAATTTATTCAGCTTCACAACATAACTAGTGAGTTTGCCCGGTGACACCCTTTTAAAAGATCGCGTTAGCATTGTTGCATTCTTGGTTGCAGTTCAGTAGGTGGAACGGATGGCAGCAACAGCTTCTCGGACATGTTGAGCAGGGTCTTCTTCTCCACCCTCCATCACGGTTCCAGTGACTTGTCAAGTGTTCATGGAAACAGAGAGGACGTCAGTAATTCAGTTGGACAGGCTTCTCAACGTTATTTTCACAAATAACGTTGAATTGTTTAAAACAACTCAATTGTTTAGCACTCGAGCATTCGAGCACTGAATTGTTTTGCACTCGAGGCCCAGCCTAAAACTAACAAAATAATCATGCAAGCTTTGGGAAAACTGCTTATGTCATTAGCCATTGGCTGAAAGTAAAATGAAATTTTGAATATCTCTCAGCCATTTATAGTTGAAGTCGCTCCTTTTAAAATAAAACATATAGGTACGTAGGTACCTAGGTGCTGCTGATACCTATCTTGCACATATGTACCTTAACTTATAATTCATAAATAATCCCACCTGCTCAGCGAAGAAAAACGGCAAGCAATGACGGAAAAACCCTTGAATTATTCACGTATATCACAAGCAATATCAACACCCAACAACAAACCGAAACAACGCATTAACAATCCACCATTTCAAAAACGACGCACATAATTGCCGCGTTCGCTCGCGCGCGAGCCGACGTCATCGCCTGTGACGTCAGCTCGCGGAATACGTCATACCCTGCACACAAAATAGCCGGCTGCCGAACAGCGCTATGGTCATGAGTACCCAAATATAGGAACGTTCCCATTTTTGGGAACGGAGTTCCCAAATATGGGAACGGGCGTTCCCATTTATGGGAACTGAAGGTAACTTTTTGGCCGTCCGCCCACTAAAACTCATTAGTGCATCACGTTTCAAAAAAGTGCACGCTAATTTAAGTATCTACTAAGTCTCTATAAAATTATCTTTAATCTGACCGTTGCATAAGGAAATTGACCGTCGAATGAAATTTTTAATGATTTTTTGAAGTGACTGAATGGTGAAAACATGGGTTATACTACATTTAACTTGCAATTTTAAGGAAAATGAAGCGTTTTTTACATTTTGAGGTCAAGTATAATAATTTTCGCATGGTTATGAAGTTTCATACTAGCGACACCAGATGCTGACATATGCAAGCGAACACGCGGACAGTCCGGGGGTAATATTGGTGACATTTGGTGTCGGGGCACACGACCGCATGGAACGTCAGTGATTTTACCGAACTACTGTTGTAAACTCAGTTTCAGTGGTTTAAAATTATTCAGCTGTATTTTATCATCCCAGAAAGACATATTTAATTTGGATGATAGCTGTTTAGAGTTGTTTTATAAGGAGCGTCATGAGCGTGGTTTTTGTCTTCCGTGTTTCTAAGCGTGATCGTTTTTGGGGAATTTCTCATAAATAAAGACATAAATTTGCAGTACAACAAAGAGCCACTGGGGCCCATACTTGGTTGCACATTTGCACAGTCTGTCAAAATGCGTGCCACCTTTCCGCTTTTCTCCCTAACGTATGTGTGTGAAGTCGGCACAAAACAGCGACACATTGCAGGCATAAAGCATACCTACGTCACATTACACAACATTTTGCCACTTCATCACTTCATCAATCATTTCGTCACAACTCTTCCCTGCCCCCCCCCCCCCCCGGCCACGCACTATCATCGCCAAATGTCTCACAAGTCCACTGCCATGCAAGGCATCTCCAAACAATTCGCATGTAAGCTCAACGGAACAGCATCAAACACCCGCAACAACATTCTGCAGACATATTGCAACCTAATACCAGGCATAATTTTTGCTATGAATTCACGCACATCTTACATTGATCACATGCACACATCAGTTGGCTAGTCCCACCTATATCTGTATACTATATCCCGCTCTGTAAAGTATTTGTCGAGGCTATGTTTAAATGTTTCGAGGGAGGTTGCACTTATTACGCTAGTTGGTAAACTGTTCCAATGACCTACCACTCTTCTACTGAAAAACGACTGCCTTAACTTTGTCCTGCTACGTTTAATGGCAAGCTTATATTGATGGCCCCTGCTTCTGCCCTCCAAATTGAAATCAAACATATCCTTAAGGTATCCTGTGGCTTGGCCATTTGCGAATTTAAACACCTCGATCAAGTCTCCCCTAAGCCTTCTGTATTTGAGAGAAAATAGCTTAAGCGATTTTAATCTATCCTCATAATGCAGATCTTTCATACCATTTACCATCTTTGTCGCCCTTTTTTGCACTCTTTCCAAAAGCAAGCTATCTTTTTCATGCATTGGAGACCATGACTGAACGCAATATTCCAAATGAGGCCTAACGTATGCACGATAAAGCGTAAGCAAAACCTCTGCACTTTTGTACGAAACATTCCTGTTTATTGCTCCAAGCATCCGAAGGGCCTTTTTTCTGGCTGCTTGTACTTGTTCAGTTGAAGAAAGCTTCTTATTAATAATCACGCCCAAGTCCTTTTCACTGTCTATATTACATAATGTTTGTCCCCCCATTGTGTATGAAGTGTCATAATGTTCTCTACCAATATGCATGACCTTGCACTTTTTAAAATTAAACTTCATTTGCCACTGCTCTGACCATTTTACGAGCCTATCAAGATCTGATTGGAGCTCATTATGATCCTTATCGTCCCCTATAACCCTAAATATTTTAAGATCGTCAGCAAATTTCAGCGCATCACTATTCACAACAGTTTCGATAGAGTTGACAAAAATTAAGAAAAGCAATGGTCCCAGGACGGATCCCTGTGGAACCCCACTTAGCACATTTCTCCATTTTGATTTAGTGCCATTTAGCACTACCCGCTGTTGTCGATCAGATAACCAATTCTCAATCCAGCTTAAGATTTGACCATCTATTCCATGACATTTGAGTTGTAAGCAGAGCCTTTTATGGGGGACCGTATCGAAGGCTTTACTGAAATCAAGGAAAGAGACATCTAGCTGCTTACCCTGATCAAAAGTCTCTGTCGCCTCATCAAGAAATTTCAAAAGGTTAGTGAGGCATGAGCGCCCTTTCATAAATCCGTGTTGAGATTCTTTTATAATATCATTCTCCTTCAGAAAACAAACTATGTTATCCTTAATAATCGATTCAAGTAGTTTACATACCAAGGAGGTAAGACTGACAGGTCGGTAGTTTTCAGCACAACTTTTATCACCTTTCTTAAATATTGGGACTATATTTGCTTTTTTCCAATCAGTAGGAATGTCTGCATCGTTAAGGGATCTCGTAAATATTATAGATAATGGAATTGATAACTCTTGTTTACATTCCTTTAATACCTTTGCATATATTTCATCAGGCCCTTCAGATTTATTTGACTTTAGTCTCTCAATATACTGTTGAACCAGGCCACAACCTATCTCGCCTAAGTTTCCAACCATTGCATCAGTAACCATCTGTGGTAGAAGTGACTCAATACCATCCGTGTCCTCAACGGTAAACACCGATTGAAACTGAGTACTTAGTAATTCTGTCATTTCTCTGTCACTAGATACTACATTGTTGTTCGACTTCAGGGGTCCAACGCCTCGTGTGATATTATTTAA
The DNA here is from genome assembly GCF_019059575.1 of Amphibalanus amphitrite. Taxonomy (NCBI): domain Eukaryota; kingdom Metazoa; phylum Arthropoda; class Thecostraca; order Balanomorpha; family Balanidae; genus Amphibalanus; species Amphibalanus amphitrite. The sequence continues at coordinate 62,723 of NW_024883597.1, forward strand.
TTTATAAAAGCTAAAGAATTGTTTGCTGTTTCCTTGACAGTTTCTTGCCAGATCTAACTCCTTTGCTCGTTTAGATGCTCTGACCTTCTTTTTGAGCAAATTTCTACACTTCTTGTAATTTATCCTATCTGATTCAAGAAAGGCACCCTTCTTCATGGCCCTAAAAGCAGCCTTCTTACATCTTATGGCATTTCTGACCTCAGGAGTAAGCCATGGAGGGTTCAATTTCCTTCTAGATCGTTTAGTTTTCGTTGGTATACATCTCGACTGAATGTCGAACAATACCGCTTTAAAGGCATTCCATGCTTGAGAAGCACTTAAATCTAAAAGCCTCTGATGCCAATTAACCTTCGATAGCTCATTTCGCATCATTCTAAAGTTCGCCTTATTAAAGTTTGGAACATTGGCTAGGTTATCCTTGGGTTTGACCTTTGACGGAATAAGAAAGTTAACGATATTATGGTCACTCTTGCCCAACCCTTCACCAACCTTAAGTTCTTTTACCATCTCCATGTTGTCAGAAAATACCAAATCCAAAATAGAACCCCTTCTAGTTGGCTCGCTAACAAATTGATTCATGAAGAGTTCCTCCTCTAAGAGATTTCTATACATTTTGCATGCCTTTGTGTCCCCTGTTCTTTCTTCGTATTCTTTAAGGTTAAAATCTCCCATTATAAGACAATTTGTTTTGAAGTTTCGACGAATTTCCTCACATATCATGCCATCTACCTCCAGCTGTGGGATTTCCATAATATTACCGGGCCTATAGAAAACCCCAAGTCTTACATCGTCATGGATATCTTTCCCCAGTCTCACATCATTCCATATTGACTCTACCTGCTTTGCCTTCAATGCATCATCCACTTTAAGAGCACTATACAGACTATTAACGTAAATAAGGATCCCTCCCCCCTGTTTGGCTTCCCTACAGCAAGAAAACATATTGTATCCCTGCACTTCAAAATCCGTGAGTCTGTCGCCATTAAAGCTTTCACTTACCCAAGTTTCTGTAACGCAAACAATATCTGGCGTGTTTACAGCTAAGTAACATTTAAATTCGTCAAATTTCGAGCGTATGCTCTGTGCGTTGAGCATAACACATTTGACATTGTGTCTAGCTTTAAGATTACATGAGTACCAGCACTATCACAGAACTTCGAGTTCCCTATTCTCTTATATAGGTCGCTCTGTGTGGCTTATTTATAATTTTTATGCTGATTTCGATCATTCCTCGTGCCCATCCTACCAGGCCTTTTGCCACTTACACTCATCAAGAAAGGAAAAAACTAGATTTTCATTGGGACTAGGTGTTTTGAGGGTGGAACATATTCAGCGTTCCCATTTTTGGATACTTCCTTGTGCTCGTCAACTATCGGTGATAAACAGACAGGTGCTTGACATGTCTCCACCCTCGGCGCGGACGGTGGATATAGGTATGGAAGACCTTGTTGAACATCGCTGAGCGTGTGAATTACGTAATCCTGCAGAGGGGGGCGTGCCCGCTGCGAGATCGACGGGAATAAAAGCGCAGAAGACCGGGCGAAACATGCAACGGTCTTGCCGGAAAGGTCATCTGATGATTGTTGCGTTAACAATAATTTGCGGCGTTGGACGTGATGCTTGTTAATGAAAAGAGCCCCTGAAAGGCGTCGGTGAAATCGTTCCCAATTTTGGGTACGCCGTTCCCATAATAAGGAACGCTTGCAGCGCCAGTGTATGAGAGCGTTCCCAAATTTGGGCTCGCGGCCCGGATGATGGACTGCTTTAGAAATGGGGGAACGATTTGAAACTACGATGGGCCTTACAATATCAAACTCTTTCCCAACAATATTGAGACAAATATCAGGCGGTTCACGATCGTTTTATATTTTTTGGACGTCATTTAACGGTTCTTTTTCTTGTTTTAAATAATGCCTACATGGCGTTCCCATATTTGGGTTTATCGTTCCCAAACATGGGAACGAAAATGCGTTCCCGAAAATGGGTACGCTTGACCATAGTTCCGCCTACTGAGTTGGTTGCAGTATTGGACTGGTATTACTTCAACATGGATGGATGGACAAAACATTAAGATCAATGGCTACTACTGATCTAGAGAGTAGAGGATGGCCTTGTCTGTTATCATTTCATACATTTTCCTTGTTGCGAAAGGAAGATTTTCAACAATGTACCATTCACTGAGCTGACAAGGCCATTGCAATTGCTTGTCACACATGGTCAATCTTTCTCTTGCATGCACTAGCTGAAGCATCACATAGGTGACAAGGTGTGTCTTTTGAGCAAATGGGTAATTCATATCCATTAGCATTTCGGTACTATTAGCTGAATATCATTACAATCTGGCTTGTGGGTACAGTTCTACCCTCTGAAGACTAGGGAAACCCAGTTACGAGTCATCTGGGCTTTATTCTGATCCGCAAGTCAGAAATGAGGCATTAATGCCTGGAGGAGATTGAAGGGAGAAACAGAGAGGGTCAGGATATGGAGAGAAAGAGGGCAAGAGCAAGACCAAGAGGGGATGGAGAATGATATCAAGAGGGATGGAATATGGATGGAGATGGCAAGAGTGGATAGAGAATGGGTACCAAGAGGGATGGAGAAAGCTGATGGCAAGAGTCTACACTCTACCTACACAGAAAGAGCAAGAGCTTGTTTATGGACAAAGGTAGCAAGAGGGAGGAGAAACTGAAACAGAGAAGAGAATTAAGAGACAGAGGAGAGAATGAGAGAAGAGAGATATTCACCAGAGATAGAGTGAGGAAAGTGGAGAGGATCAGAATCATCCCTCTCTCTCTCTCTCTCTCTCTCTCTCTCTCTCTCTCTCTCTCTCTCTCTCTC
>NW_024883598.1:0-55000 GCF_019059575.1 Amphibalanus amphitrite
ACTTGAAAAAACCTCAGGGGGGGGTTGATACAACCCCCCTAGGCGTTCTAGGGTTAAGCTCGGACGGCAACACGACGGTTGCAGTAAATGTCGGGATCTGCTCGGGATGGACGGACACGTCGGAAAGGCTGTGAGGCAGAGACAGGAGACCCTGGTGGTGAGACCAGTGGTGGGTGGGGGACAGATAGCAATCAGGCGCAAGGTTGGTGGGTGTCACAATGGCGGCGGTGGCGGTGGTGGGTGAGAGTGGTTCTGTTGCGTGTCGTAGTGGGCGGGAGAGCGCAGCGGTCGTGGCGGCGGCGGCGGTCGACTCTGTGAGGCCTCGGCAGCGCCCTGCCTCAGCACGCTCTCCGTCCGGCCTCGCGTCACAACGGGAGAGGCTGCAGAGGCTAGAGAGAGACTGCTCAGACTCGGGCGAGGTGTGGAGCCCCGGCAGAGGCTGCAGAGACCCGGGAGAGACTGCTGAGGCCAGGGGTAGGCTGCAGAAAATCAGGAGAGGTTGCTCAGACTCTGCTGAGACTCGGGACTCGAGAGAGCTGAGAAGCTGCTGAAGAAGCTGCTGAAACTCGGGAGAGGCTGCCACAGTAAAGAATCCGCCCCTACGGACCTGGTTACACGGCAAATATGGAGTGGAATGTGCTGTGCTGGTCAGATTCGTCAAATGAAATCAATTTTTCGTTATCCAGATACGTGCATACGTTCGAGCATCTCTTGCAAATCTGCTTCACTGCAAAACATGTCTTGCATAGAGAAGAGATGAACTCTGCTCCAGCGTAAGGAATATCGAGGACGGTTCATTGTGATGAATATAGGAGCAGATCCCACTGGTGATTTGCTCGATCCATACCCATAATAACAGCGGGATAGGGTCACGTGAGACACGCAAGTCCTCACGACGTGACCAGCACATAAAAGGAAGCGAGGGGAGAGGCATGGGAAGATGGGGAACGAAGAGGAGAACGGAATGGTGAGATCGGCATTGGACAAGGGGAGGAGAAAACAAGAGAGAGAGAGAGAGAGAGAGAGAGAGAGAGAGAGAGAGAGAGAGAGAGAGAGAGAGAGAGAGAGAGAGAGAGAGAGAGAGAGAGAGAGAGAGAGAGAGAGAGAGAGAGAGAGCAAAGGGAGGGAAGAGAAGGGACGAGGAGATGAAGGAAGAATTGAGACGACACGGTCATCGTGAAAAGCTATCAAAACTCTTTGGCAATGGAAGGAGCGACTCTATGTAGTACATTTTTACTCACGAATCAGAGGGGATTAGGGGGCAGTTGCCCCTCTGGCCCCCGCAAGACCGAAATAGGGGGGGGGGGGGGTGCTGTTATTCTTGCATAAAAAAGAAAGCTAAGTAGCTTACCATATTTTTTCTTACTGTAAAGTGTAAACAAACACATAACGAAGCGGAATCGAGTTTTCTTATAATAAGACAACTCTTTTCAGCATGCCCGCAGCACCCCAACCATGCCTGGGGCACCCCTCCCCCTGCCCGCAGCATCCCAAACCGCCGCCTTTTCGGAGATGCCAATGAGCACCATTCATGGTTTGAACTATTCGCAAACCTCCGGCTTCTGGTCATCTTTTACAGTCAATCTTGTACATATTTGAGTAGTTCTGGAATAAATTATGAATCACTGAATAAATCTTGAAGGTATTTGTGTATGTACAATACATCCTGCTCGGCATACAGCAACACAACGGCCATTTTCATTAGCCTTTCTAACAAACATCATATTGGCCGTTTTCACGACGGAACTTTCGCAGAGGAACTTATTTGATACCTAAAAAGTACCTACCCTTAGAGGCCTTAACATCCCTCAAACTGAAATATTTTATGTTCAAAATAATTTTAGAAGTTTAAATCCGGGCATTTTTTGCCCTCAAATCACTTATTTATTTACAAACACAGCAATTTTTGGTTCTAGTAGCCCACCTTTCGACTATGAGGTATTAAATCAGCGTGGCAACTTGCTCCCTCTTTGCTCCCTCGGGTATCTAATTCCGGAATTCTTAAAAACAAGGAAAGTATATATCAAGTTCTCTTTTATACCTATTCAGTTATGTTTTAATGGTGATTAAAATATGACAAATTTTTTAATTACATTTCATATAAGAAAACACGCAAAACAATGAAACAAAAATAACTACGGCAGATAATTACCTTCAGGTATCTAATTCCGACCAATCAGCACCTCAGTAGGATATGACGTCATACAAGAATGGTGGTGAAGGCCGTTTGCAGTCCCGGCCGGTAGGTCACGTGACCGCCGGGCGCCTCGGGTCACGCGGCGGTCGGGAGTCGGACGCGGGGCGTGGTCGCGGGCGGACGCGCGGGGCATCATGCTTTGCTTTGCTTGCTTTGTCAACTTCATATAACTTACTATCGCATTCGTGTGAAAGCCAAACACTGCTCAGTGCCCTTAGAAATTGAGTTTTGGAAAGCTCAAGTCCCTATAGCTCCTCAGGTCGGCAACAGTTGAAGCCTCATCTGAACCCATGTGAAAAAACGAGGGTAAGGAACCTTGTGTTGCTTTTTCTTTTACCGTCATAATTAGGGGAAAGTGGGGTAAGACGGGCACCTTAACTTTGGAGCCATTTTTCGGCCGGTTAGAAACATCATAGAAACGGGAAACTGGGTGAAAACCTTTTTCAGACATTTTACTTTCATTTGCCAGAAGATGAGACTTAGACCTGATTCAACAAATAAACTGCAGCTATTTTTGCAAAACCTTGCAAAAACCCGTCTTACCCCACCCCATGGGGTAAGACGGTCACATGGGTAGGGCAAGACGGCCAGCTTCTTTCACCGATCAGCGCAGCTCGCAACAAATGCCCGAGATTAGCCGCATTTATACAGTCGCTCGTTGGTCTCAAGTGCTTCGGAAATGGCAGTATACGAGATTCGTGCAGAAGGCGTATGCTCCTATATAGGCCCTAGTTCAGAAGCCATGTAGAACCGTTTTTCACATTCATTATTCGAGAATAAACTGTGCCGAAGGAATATTGCTAACATGTCTGTGAGTATCGGAATCGAACATATTCTTATTAGAAATGCTTCTTTTTTCCTACAGCAACAAAAATATTTTCACCATTACAGACCCATTGGGTTCATAGTTGCCCGTCTTACCCCAAACTCAATGTCAGAAGTTCAGCACGATTTTTCGCTGTGGACAATTTGATGCAGACAAAGCAAATCCGCCGTAAATGAACACTGTTGGCATATGAGTGTACCACAAGTGATTGCGAGTTTTTAACTCTATAGTGCTGTACACAAAAGCTTGCACAATACATTATGGATGTTTTCAATGAAATGAGTGTTTTAAAGAAATCAAAATAAAAGATTATCGACTGAACACAAATTCACCAGACTTGAATGGTGGTGTGTAGTGGGAAAGGCAATTCTGGTCCTAACTTTTCTTGCTCGTAGCGCTATTGGTTTGGTCTGCAGAAGGGGTGCCCGTCTTACCTACCCTGACCGTCTTACCCCACTTTCCCCTATCTCAAACCATCACAATTTTGAGTTGCCACATTGTCTGCTTCACTACATTCGTGTAAAACTTGGGTGAAGGCTGGTGGCTCAAAGAAAGGTGAAGATATTTCTTTAAGTGCCTAATCCGTGAAATTGAAATATCCCGGCTTTACAAATCTACACTTTTCATTTTCTCCACGATACATTTTTTAAAATTGTTTAAATTTTATCTACATTTGTTAAAATCGGGGCTTTGGTTTTGTGTAAACTAGATCATAAAGTTTACTATAGTTTTGTGTAACCTGATGGCTGAAGAAAATAGTAATTTTGCTAAAATGATGTGCGGAAATTTGTTGCTTTCCAAATCAAATTACTCATACCTATATTTCATTCAAAATTAGGAGGCATTATTACTGTTTTTTCTTGTAACATGAACTGAGTTTGGGTACGGTGCTCCGGAAACGTTGTGGAACTTTAAGCTAGCTAGAGCAGTTTCCATAAAAATTGTTTAGATAGTTGACATGGCTTGTTGACAACTCTTTTGCTGTTTCTAAAAAAGTGAAAAAATATTTTCCTGCATTAAGCACACAAGGCATGTTATTCTCATAAGCTATCGAATGTGTGTGTGTGTTTTTTTAAGCTGTTTTTTTTAAGCTTTTAAGCTGTAACTTCAGTTACTTCACTTTAGAACATATTGCCCAGAATGCGTCACTGATCATGAGCTGGTATATCATATCATATGTAGCAAATACATAAATGAGAATAGTGTGTCATTAATTTTTGTACATGCTTCTGGATCATCTGTAATTACATCAAAGGCTCGGCTCAAGAGTGTCCTGCCGACCAGCTTATGCCCGACCCTTTCTGTCCGCAGAACGTCGCCTGCGACTCCCGCACGCCGTTTGCCCCGGCCGTCCGTACTGGTCTTCGCGCTGCGAGCCGCGCTGGAGTTCGCGGCGGCGTCGTGGAGCTCCCATCGGGACGGCGTGTGATGCCCGCGTCGAGCTTATAAGCCGTGAGCTTCGATTGGCGGCTCACGCGGTCACCAGCTGTATGTACAGCCTCGGCCCCGACGACCCCGCTAATGGCCGAGACCGGCATACCCCCGGCATGGGTCCGCTGTCCGGCGCAGCGCTGGCCGCCCGCATGCTATGCTACTTTTGGCTGTATCGCTGCCCAGCGGGAGCGCGCTCCACGCTGCGGAAGAGGTACACGTTGCGACCCGACTGAGGACTGCAACCGGATGGTGACACGTCGGCCTTTGCGCCCTGGCCGGGGCAGGCGTGACCGACGTCACAGTGGAGGAACGCCCAAAAAGACCAGCCCACCGTCGGAGCAGCATGGAAATATCATGTTCTGCCTGGACGTCGGACCCGGCGGCCGCAGTGCACCTGCACACGTGCGGAGAGGGGCGCTGGAGGCTACTCTGGAGCTTCTGCCATTCCGCGGCGCGACTGCTGGCAAAACGGCGGCGATTGAGGCGGTTGGGAACAGCTGCAGCAATGGTGATGGCGGTGATGGCGACATGGCGGTTTGGGACTTCATCTCAGCGCGGCCGCCGCCCAGGCGCCGCTGCGCCCGGCTGCTCAGCCACCTACCGGATGGCGGGGTGGCCCTTACGGCCCTCACGCCCGTTCGGTCTGCGGCCACGTTGTGGGGTGGCGGTCGCGGGGTTAGCGGCGTTGGACTTCGTCCTTTATCCAGACTGCACCGTACCATCTGAACGGATGGATCTGCCAAGAAAGATGACATCCAAGGCGGCTATGAGGCGATCACAAAGCTTCACCAAGAGCTTCTCCTTCATGGGGCCGGCCGGCCGTTAAGTCGCAACACCGGCTGCCGAGTGCCAACAGCTGCGTGCGCTGGCGCCGACGCGTTGTGGGCCGCGCTGCTGACGCCCAAGCTGCGATATCAACCATCTATGAATAAGTGGCAGCGGTGGCGGCTTGTCAGTTGTTAACGTGCCTTAACAGACGTTGCGAATAGCCCGCGTTGGAATCGCATGGTTGGCAACACAACGCAAGTAAAAATGGGCTTCCTTGATGAACCTACTTTTTAAGCATTGTAGCCTTTGTAATTTTGGATGTTTTGCTGTAGATATTATTTTCTACATATATACTATATAGGCACTCACGTGCTTTAAATCGCGCAATGCAATTGAACCATGGTAAAGACAATGATAAATGAACTGAGAGCTGACATGCCCCATGCTTTGTGTGTGTATGTGCGTGTGTGTGTGTGTGTGTTTTTTTTTTTTGGCGAGTCGATAAAAGTGGTTTTGGACACTGGATGAGTTTTTAGGGGTGTGGTGAGGGGGATGTAATTCCACAGACCTTCAGTCAGATTCACTAATGCAGTAGGTCTGTGCGGTGTTTAGTTATCGGAGCATTCTTTGAAAGTCGTGAATAGGGCCACCGAGTACCTAAAGCCGTGATATTCCCCCACAAAAACTTCTTTTAAATAACCGGGGATAGGTACATGAGCAGAGTAAATGCTATTACGAACGCCTATCACAATGCTGAGCGAATAGGAAAATCCATAGATGGAGAATTGTGCCGCGTTACGGGTGCTCGGGCGCAGCCAATCCACCGTTACCCCAGCGGTGACCTTGACCCGCATCGTCTGTCTCGGCTCCAAAGCCAAACCGGCGTGGAATTGGGAGCGTTCGAGCACTCATGGTCCAGCGCAATTCTCCACCTAAATCCATTCCTGATACACATTTGCTTGCTCATAGTCATGTAACCCCGGTAAATTCACCCAACTTTCATATTGGTCGCTCCATAGACAGATGGCCACAGAGATCAACTTAAAAGGCCATTGTTGCATTCATTTAGTGGAGATCATTAAAGGGACCCTCCCACCTTCAAAAAAGTTAATGTATTGGCATGAAAGTGATGTCCCTTGGTTCAGAAAGAGCGAAAACGAATATCTACCAAATTTCACCGAAAAATATTCACTGGTTTTCAAGATATTAGGCTTTTACTTTTGTTTACTTTTTGGGATCTCCCTGTTACTAGCGACTTTATTTGGAAGCAATAATTTGGCAGCCTTAAAGTGCGGCAGACGTTGCGCGCAAAGCAGCGTATACCACCACGTGTTAACGATGGTTTTAGTCTAAGATTTAAAAATCGTTAGATCTCCGCTGACGTCACAAATTCTAAGGGGGCATACCAATGCATTAGCCCCTTAGAATCCGAAAACTGCAAGTTTGAAATTCCATATCTTCGAATTAAAGCATTTCTCGATGTTGTGAGTGCCCAAACCGGTATTTGCAGGCCATGGCCACCAATTTGGCTATCTCAACTCAAAACTAATGTTAAGGTGGGAGGGTCCCTTTAAAGAGCCGTGACAGGCCACAAGTCGCGTGACATCATACGTGTAACGACCAATGACGTCGGCCTGCAAAACCCAATGGAAGCGGCTAGCAGCGTGCAATAAAACAGGGCGCTGCTTTCTAAATGTCTGTCGTGCGCCATAAATGAATATATTCTTTGTAGCCTGGCAACTCAGTATCTTTTTTTAACTATTGTACTAGTATTTAATAATTTCATAATTTTATAATTGTGCTTACGCTTTATGTTGATATTAGTGATAAATCCTTAGATAAAGTAAATCGATGTGATATTTAATAGAAAAATAGCAAACTAACGCACCATTCATTCGAAAGCTGGGGAACCTACTAAAAAGAACTACTAAAATTCCTGAGGGACCAAAGGATCAAATGGGGATTAAATAGATGCCTGCTATTCCGTCGTGAAAACGGCCATTATAGATCAAAGTGAGCCCTCGACATCGGGAGGACGGATACCCAAGTCCATCAGGGAGTTGGCTCAGGCACTTTTGTGTTACTTGAGCACAGCCTTAGTGCGGTGTAGCGTAACTACAGCCATGTAGTTACTAACGAAGCAAACACACTACCTATATGCCTGCGGGGAACAAAACACGTTATCCGTGGATGCCCGATACCGGGGACATATTTGGGTGTGACCGCAGCCTGCCGTCCTGGCTGGTGTCAATAGAAGTCTGTTCGGTACCAGGAGCGAATGTGATAAATGTGACATCGACACGGCTCGCCAGGGTGTTGCATGTCGCGGAGTGCTGTCCCCTGGGACGGCATAAATCCCACCAGACGTCTGCTGCACCGTGCACGGAGGTCAATGATCCCAACGCAGCACTGGAATGACTTAGCGCCGCTGCCCGCTGGCAGAGAACTCCTCGAGAAACTTGGAAATGCAAATGGTTCTTCGCTAAAGTAATTATGAAACTTCTTTAGCCCACGAGCCGCTGGGGGGGGGGCATAAAGTTGCCCCCCTTTACGTTTTGTGTAATATCTCCGAAAACTGATGAGCTACGAACGTGAAACTTGGCATAGCTTCAAATGAATACCTAGGCAATGTTTGAGGAAAGTTTGGTGGTTGTAGCACCTAAGATGACGTCACAGTGACGTCATAAAGTTTTGACGTTTTCCGATATGGACCGTTTCTGATGACGCTGAGCATGAAACTCGACTGTAAATGAACTAGACAGCACCTGCTGTCATCCTAAAACATCTTACTACACTTCCATCTAGTTTCTGACCAATAATCGGCCCTTTATATTCGGTTCCATATATGTGATGTATCGTGAGGAATATGAGAGTCGCAAATCTATAATTTCACTTATGACGTCACTGTGACGTCATTTCAAATGGGATCGACACCAAATTTGGACACAACCTCGGCTAGGTATTCAGGAAGATGTGTGCAAAGTTTCGCTTCTCTATCTCTTCGCGTTGCGACGATATCGTCGCAGAAGTAAAGGGGGGGGCAACTTTATGCCCCCCCCCCCCCCAGCGGCCGGCGGGTGGCGCGGAGGCCCAGCGGCCGCCGGGTTAATATGACGAGGATTCATTAATCGAAGGAGGTTTTAGCAACTCCTTCATAAACATGAAAAATGCAATATCAAGCTACGTTTTGCGCATTTCTCAGACTATCTGTGAGCTCTGCACCGCCCCGAGCGTGATTCTGACCAGTCACACCTCTCCGCTATTCAGAGGAGCAGCCCTGTTCAGGGTCGCCGCTGAGATTCACGGCTCCGAACGGTCTTTCGGCGCGTGCTGCCTGCTCAGTACCGCCAAAATCGGTGGTCGAAATGCGCTGTCGGCCTCGATCTCTCATAGTAGTTCCCGCTCAGACGGCGCAATGCCGTCACCATTCTCAGCTGAGCACCCCGCGGTATCAGCACAATGTGATCAGCTCAGAGTCGAACAGACTCGGGGATTGGAGCGCGGCAGGCCACCTGCTCCACTCCCTCCCCACCCTGCACTTTCCTTCCCTCCCCGCTTTAGAGGGTCATGCAAGTTGAACATTTTGTGGCTCATAGATCTCCCGTATGAATATAGCAATACATTGTTCTTACAACTCCCTAAACGTCGATGAGTGTGGTAAATTCGTTAAGTTTTTGCAAGGTACCTACTTGGGACTTCATCAAGCTAGAGGAGTACCTACAGCGGTGCACAATTGCTTATTTGAAGGCAGACACTACTTTCAGCGAAAATTATTAACTATAGATTATCATCGTTTAGAGTTGGTGACCTCAACTTTGTGAAATCCGCCTCCCCATTCCTAGCAAACCTGAGAAAGGTCAGTCGTTTAATAAGCCTTACCATAAACAACTAAACCGCACCACTGCACTGTCACAGCCGCCGCCGTCTATCACAGCGCTCCAGATTGGCCTCCCTAACGAATGGTGTCACACAAACCGCCCATTGGCCGCGGAGCTTCATTGAAACATCCAGCGGAGCGCAAACACTGTGCGAGCTGTCTGGTTATGGAGATGTTTGCGGCTCGGCTTAGTGCCGGCCGCCGCCGCTCCTGACAGACGAGCCCATCATGCAAAACAGGGGGCCGGCCCGCGGGACGCTTAGCGAGCTGCCGCCGGCTGGCGGCGCGACAGAATGCCAATGTCGGCAGCGACGGGACGGAGTGATTCGCGCCCCGCCGACTGCGCCGACTGGAAGGCTGCTCGGAGTCATATGAGGGAGAGGGATTTTGCATAGTTGAACAATGTGCCCGATTTGGAGTCCGTATGGGGTCAGCAATATGCCCACATTGCACACAGCTGTGGGGAGGTGTTGGTAGCGCCGTCGCCGCCCCAGGATGAAAGGTCGTGCCCTTTCTCCCAGCCTCGGTCGTGTATCACGTGACGTGCGAGGGTGCCACAAAGTCCCCACCCCAAAAGCCAGAGGGCCATTATAGTCTCTCCAGTTTTCAAGTTACAATAGCTATGCTAATTTATGGCACCGGCCTATTCCGAAGTGAATTAGCGAGTGCCAGTTGAATTTAATTAGGGAGACAGCAGAACACTAACCGGCCACGCTAAATCACCTATACGATGGATTACCGCCGCTCACGACCCAATGTGGTCGTCACAAGATAGCACGGCGGCCACTTATATTGAGGTCTTACTCACACAACCCGTGGTTTGCAGCAGTCCCTATACGCTTAGAATCAGGAATTAAATGTGTTGACGCCAAGCTTCTGACGAAGCGCCGTGCCCATTTCATTGTGGGAGCAAAGCTATCATTGCATGAATGTGGTGAAGTGGTACTATTTCAAGGCAATGGCACTAAGTGATGTTTTAATTTCTCATAAATACGGTATAAGTTGATGTGCAATTGTGCTTTGATGTCATATACACAAAGAACATATTGCCTGTTCACCCTTGTAAACGGTATAATTGTCCCCATTTCCACTCATTTTTCTTCGTCAGAGTCTGCAAAGCGTTTCGATGTTATCACTTATCAGTCCTTTATGCTAACATACGTATGTCTTGTGAATTAGGGTTGTATTCTCACTACAGTAAGAATTTCAGAAGGAGGCGTGGGGTCACCACTTTTTGAATATTTCACGCACTTGACACTGATTTGCGAGAACATGATATGCATGCGGCATAAGTTGTTTCACCTCATTATTCTTCCATACCGATAACAAAGTCGATGCCAGACCACAAATGAAGTAAAGGAAAAGGATGGTTTCGAATGTCAGACTGAGGACACAGAGTAACCGAGGAGGAACGTTTTAGGGCTCTACATAATATAGCATGTAAGTGTACCTAAAGCCCATGCTTGGTCATGACACATGACTATTCCAGACATAACTAAACGACTAAACAATACGCGACAATATTGTAGAATTTCCCTCATATTTATTTTACCATAATAAAAACAGGATAAAGGCTCCTAGCTGATCGTCTATTTACTACCTTTCCAACACAATTTATACTATACTCAAGTTTCCACACCAATCTGCTAATTCCCGTTCTATTCAGCGTCAATGTGCGGTTTTCCTGTTATTCATTTTCCATGCGTAGGAAGTTTTACAAAGCAATTCTATTTTCCAATCCCCTACAGGACTAGTTTCCTCTCCGTGTTACCAGAGCCTCATCTATACGTGAAGCATGATAGTCTTTTTGGCAGAGCGGTGCATTTAGCCACACCACATGTCCAGGAAGAGCTCACGCCGTATTCCGATGGGAATGGCCTCAGCCGGCTGGCAGACCGTTAGCCAGATCCACTCATCCGGGGGCTCAGCGTCGGCCATGGCACGAGGCCCTTCTCTCTCTCTCACTGGGCCGACTCGGCAGCGCGCGACTCGGCAACGGCAGCGACGCAGCGACGACGGTAGCGGCGCATCGACAGCGGCAGCGACGCAATGGCGACGGCTACAAAACTGTCCCGTGACAGGTGAGCCGTGCCTCCGTCCGTCGGTCCCCGACACCGCTGGGACCGACCCGAAGCAACGGTCGTTAGTGCCTGGAAGAATTTCGACAGAGCGACACGCAGAGCTCTATCGACGGTATACGACTGTGAGCTGGCGACGGCAGCGAGCGTCGCTGCGAGTCGCGTGACTGAAAACGACGCGCAGCGAATGGTTGGGAGTCGGTCGAGGTTAAGGTCTGTGTCTGATAGAGGTCTAAGTCGTGAGTGGGGGTCACGGTTAACCCTCGCATGTGTGCGGCGTTTGCCAGCTTCTAATGTGTAGGGGGGGGGGGGTCGGTTGGACCCCCCCTTGCCGTTTGGCCCCTGATTGAGCTAGAGCTTCGCGGAAAAAAACGAGCGTGTTGCCCGTGACGAGAGAAAGCCGATGATACCCAATTTTAAGGTCCTAGGTCATTGGTTGACCTTCCAGGTCAGGTCAATGACCCAAAGTCGGGAAAATCGGGACCTGTTAGAAAGTCGTAAAGTGTGGCTGCTAAGGGGTTTTTCGGGGTGCTGATCACGAATATCGTGTTAGTTTTGATCACAGATGATGTCTTGAAGCATTTAGACCAGGTCGGGTCAGGTCAGGTCAGGTCAACCAGTAGGCGTCGTGACGGGTATTCGTAGTACGTGTCAACCGCCTCTGACAGCTTCGTAACATGTTACGAAGTCACCAAAACTACTTCGTAAATGTTCAAATGGTTGCTAAATTCGAATTCAGCTCCAAAAACTAGCCTAGAAACATGTAAAACTCGAAAAAGTGACCCGAGGTCACCCGAGGTCACCAAAGGTCAATGACCTGACCTGACCTTCAGGTGACCTTGACACACACGGGAGTAACATCAAATCACATGTTTGAACGTTTGAAACCACGAAAAGCTTGCAAACACGCGGCTAGTGCGAGCCGACATACGCGAAATCGCGATTCCGGCCAAACATGGTCTCGGAAAAGAGGTCACAGGTCAAAGGTCATTTGGGTCAGGGTCATGAAATTTTCAGGGTAGGTGTAAAATTGATCAATGCGAGGGTACTGAAAGTTTCGTCGCGACCGGCCGCTTTTTACGCGAGTTATTCGCGAAAAACCATGGGGGGGGGTCCATCCGACCCCCCCCCCTACACATGCGAGGGTTAAGAGTCATGGGCCGGGTCATGAGTCAATTTCGAAGCTACGGGTCAAGATCGTGAATTGGCTCGGAAGCCCAAAAGAAGTCGTAGTGTAACGATTCGGTTAAGAAGTCACGATCTCAGAGTAAGAACTGACGTCAGAATGGTGGAAGGCGGAAGGAACACTCCGTGATACAGATAACAAATGGAGCAGAGCCACGAATCCGAGTCGAAATCCAACTCGGACTGTGAATAATTCAGAGCATCCGGCAGCCTGGAAGGCTCAGCGCCACAGCGTCGGGCGCCGTGTCAAAGTGGCACTAGGAGGGACGGCGGTGGCTGGCGGAGGGGAATGGCGGCGGCGGCGGCGGGTATAGACGGTGGATTGCAGTGCCGATGGCGGCGGCGGCGGCGGGCGGGCAGTCGGCGGGGAGAACGCTGCGGACCGAGCCGCTCATAGATTGCCTGCGGCGGTACAGCGGTCGCCCGCCGGACAGGGCAATTCGGCGGCGCGGCGGGCCCGCCTCTGCAGACGCCGGCAGCCTCGCCTGGCGGTAATGAGACCAAACACCCGCCCGAAATCCAGCAACGAATGACCGGAACTTCTCATTGTTCCGCAGCTAGTTTCGCTTAATAGGCCGTACTGTTATAGTCAGGGCAAGGAAATAAAAGCTAAAGCAGCATTCCCTAAAGCACATTCCCTCGCAGCTAAAGCTGCGAGGGAATGTCTGTATACTGCAGTCTGCACAGTGCACACTAGCATGCTGGATTATGCATGATTATAAAATATTACGCTTATTTAACATCATTAATATTACCCTGATACAACCTTACGATAAAATATGCATGATGCATATCGTATAAAAACATTTTTATTACGGAGCGAGCGAAGCGAGCGTAGTCTTTCCTTAGATTAACGGAAATTTCTGAGTATGAGCGGCCGGCCGGCCGGCCGGCCGGCCGGCCGTGGTCACGCTTTTGCGAGGCTTATATCTCAGCAACCACTTGACCGATTTACATGCGGTAATTTTTGTAGGGTAGCTTCATTCCTTCTACCAAGTATTGCACTATTCCCGATGCATGTGGGTGACCCCTTATGCACGTGCCACGTGCAAAACCAAGAGGTGTCACTTTTGTAATTGTTGCAATATCTCGGTAACTACTGGGCCGATTGCGCTGAGAGTTGGCATGTAGGTAGGCACCCACTAGGCAATGCATATCCATGTGCCAGAGTTGGGGTGCTGCTGCACGTGCGCACGTGCAGGGGTCGTTTCCAGATCTCGAGAACGGCTGGACCGATTGCGCTCAAATTTGGTACACGGTTACGGAGCAGTTAGTAGGGTGCCGTGCACAAGTCAGTTGGGACCCATTTTGCACGTGCGCACGTGCAGGGTGCCGCTTCCAGATCTCGAGAACGGCTGGGCCGATTGTGCTCAAATTTGGCACATCGCTAGAGACCGGTTAGTAAGGTGCCGTGCACAAGTCAGTTGGAGGTATCCCCTCGCAATTTCGCACGTGCAAGGCCCACCCTCTCGCTCGCTCCGTTAGTCGCCACAAAAGGCGTTATACTGGTGTTAGGTATTTCAAACTACTTGAATGAACTAATTTCTTGCTTTAACCCTCGCCCTGGCAGGGCATTTTTCATAACACGGCCTGGCAGGGGGGGTCGATACGACCCCCCCTCGCGATTGGCTACTATGGCACCTAGAAACACCAAATTTGGTAGGTAGGTGGGCCCCCTAGAGTTCTTGCCCCTGTGCAAATTTGGTTGCTCTAGGTCAATATTTAGGGGGGTTTTGGGGGGTATAAATGTAAAATTTCGCTAAAAACAAGTCAAAGGTTTTTCGCTTATAACTTTTGATCTAATTAAGATAGAGCAAAAAGAAAAGCACCAGTGAACTCAGCACGTCAGGGCGCGTCGAATGATATACTTTTTAGCTTGCTTAAGCGTACTTAAAGTTTTTCTTAAATTTTAAGTAAACTTAAATTAATAAATTAAGTTCAAGTTAACCAAATTGCATCATATCGCATATCATTCGATTCGGCTGATCACCAGGAACGCAATGATACCATTTTTTAAGCTCTAGCGTCATTATGTGCCAAGTTATTTGCAAAAACATCATTTGACCTCAGTTGACCTCATTTGACCTGACCCATGGATAAGTACACCAAACAAAGAAGCACCAAGTGACCTGCTGTTAAGTACTGTGGTTTCAAGGCACAAAAGTGATAGAACGAAGCGGATATCTCCAGTATTTTCCGAATTTAGTATTTTCCCATAGGCTTAACATTACGACGTAATGACCTCTAACTGACCTCAGGTCAGTGACCTCAAAAAACCCGAACTATATGTTATACAACTCGATGAACTTAGCAAATCCTGAAAGTTTGAAGGAAATCAGTCCAAAACTGTGAGTTTAACAGGTGCAAAAAGAAAATTGAAATTTGACCATGACCTTGTACCGGTTTTTCTGACCTGGTGACCTGACCCAAGGTCACCTGGACCTGAAATTTTCAGGTCATATGTAAAAAGGTTGCTCCATAGGCTGTGCCAAATTTGGCGGCGCTGTGCGCCGCCGTTTTTACGATTTCTTCGAAAAACCTTAAGGGGGGTCGAATCGACCCCCCTGCCAGGGCGAGGGTTAACTAATTCATTATTCTTTGTTCCAGATTGCTGAGATTAATAATAAAGGGGACCGAAAAGAAATCACCTGGTTATTCATGCAATTTTTTTATAGCGCTGCCCTCATTGCATACGTAATGAACTAAAATTACCATGTGCACAAGTACTCTCCGAATCACGGCAAACTCGGTAGCACCACTGCCGCGCATCAATACTTTCTACAATCTTACTGCATACTCGCTCACACGATATGCTATGCATAATGCATATATATATATATATATATATATATATATATATATATATATATATATATATATATATATATATATATATATATATATATATATATATATATATATACATATATATATATATATATCTATATATATATATATATATATATATATATATATATATATATATATATATATATACATATATATATATATATATATATATATATATATATATATATATATATATATATATATATATATATATATATATATATATATATATATATATATATATATATATATATATATATATGTTACAGGCAAAGTGAAAACTCGGGCATTTTGCAAAATGCCTAGGCAATTTGCAAAATGCCTGACCGGCCAGGCATTTTGCAAAATGCCCAGGCAGTTTGCAAACTGCCTGACCCACCAGGCATTTTGCAAACTGCCTGAAATATTTTCTCAGGCATTTTGCAAAATGCCTGACATCCAACTCGCACTAGCGACGATGTATAGGTAAGCATCATTTGTAACTGCCGCTTACAACAGTTAATCGCGTTAGGCGGCACGGGCGGACATCGATAGCAGCGCCTCTATCGGTCACTAGGGAAAGCTGGGCTGTAGGCGACGAAATGCCGGCTGAGTTGTCACACGCTGAATAGGTTTATAGCCATCCGTCTTGTGAAAAAGTTGAACTTTTGCCTTTAATATTTCTACAGGCAATTTTAGAAGTGTCTTCACATGGATTACAAAGCCGTTTAGATTATTGTATTCACTTCAAGCCTTCCCTATTGTTCTTGATGATGCGGGATCTATTTCTAATTAGTGTTTCTAGCTTAGTAAAAGAACATACTGTGCAAACGATGAAAAAGCATAAATGGAAGATTTTAAATGCAATTTTCTCTAACAATTAATGGTAAATTCTCTACATATCAAGGAAAAGGTGCATGCTAACTGATAATTTAAAGTTCTTGGGGCCAGTTGTTTTCTTCTTTTCTTACGTCGCCCCAATGGCCGCGAATACACTTGTGATAAAGCCTATCGGCTGTCAATGCACACCAAGCGAGGGGTCACTGCGTTCTCCGGGTAGCGCCGCCGAGTTCAGGTCACTGAGCCCCAGCGGCCGTCGGGTGCCGAGCACCGGGCGTGATTTCGTGGGGTAAACATGCGCTCGGTACAATGATTATACTGTTTCTAAGAGCTCTTGGTGGCTTTTTGAAAATACTATGGGTGGATATTGATCAGAAAAGAATACTCTTCCAATTCACGAAAATTTGATTGTTACACGTTAAGGTATATTATCAATCGTCTCTGCCGGAACAGTTGCCCACCAGGGCAGAATACTGGACATCGCAGCTTTTATACACACGGCTACAATTCCGTATATACGAAAGGTACGGAGACGGTGGCTCAAGTCCATTCAGCGTTGGCTCCATCTCGACAGAATTGACGCAAGACGTAGGTATTCAGAGTGTCACGAACTTGATACGCGGTTGGCGCGGTCTTGTCCCTCCATGCCCCTCCTGAGTGCTGAATGGATATAATTTGAACGGGCCCGGCACCAGGGCATCTGGACCAGGGCACTTGGCATCTAAATCGGCCATCTCCCGGTATCTGAAGATTTTACCCTGAAGCTGTAGCCGCTCAACCTCAGGCTGCAACCCTGACTTACCGTCATCCATAAGTGGTGCAGCTGGATTTCGACAAAACCCACCAAATCTGGACCATTCAGGACTAGAGATTCAGACTTTTTAATGATGAGGCCGTGAGCCGATATTAGCCGTATTCACGACGGCCATCTGGTACACATTTGGTTAACATCTGGTGCAGATTAGGTGCATATTTGGTCAAATTAGGTTCAGTGTGTCTCTTAGTAGTTATCAGCTAGGGTTGTACTAATTGCTTATATGCCTCCTTTGTCATATTATCAGAGAGCATCATCGGTTAAAACACTGAAATAAATTCATTAAATAAAGATATTTGCTGTAAAAGAGATTAGGTGCAGATTTGGTCAAATTAGGTGCACTCGCCGGCGTACAAAGTTTACCACCCTCGAACATGTCGAAGGCTGTTGTCAGTGTGCCTGGATATAACAGCTTTGTAGGCGATTAGCATCTTTTTTTATTAGCATCGATTTTTATTAGCATTTTTATTAGCATATTAGCATCGATTAGCATCAAGATTTTTTTAGAAAGAGAGAAAAAGAAGGAAAAAAGAGAAGGAGAGGGGAGGGAAGAGAGAGAGAGAGAGAGAGAGAGAGAGAGAGAGAGAGAGAGAGAGAGAGAGAGAGAGAGAGAGAGAGAGAGAGAGAGAGAGAGAGAAAGAGAGAGTAAGAGATAGTAGGAGAAGAGAGGGAGGGAGAAGAGGCGGGCAGTGAATACAGGTAAGACAGGGCGCGGACAGACGTGCCGCCGCGCCGGTGACAGATGCCCCACACCACCGACCGTGGGGCCATCGGTCAGAGCCGCTGTCGGCCGCCGAGCTGACCCTATATCGACACCTTTTTTTAACCCGGCCGGGCCCGGGGGGTAATCCCAACCACCGCAGCCCGGGGGGAGCGTTTTTCGCCCCCCCCCCTGTCTAACTCCGTAAATAAGGGAGCTACGGAATCAAAAGCGATACCAAACGAAAGGTCCTTACGAGACGATTCTAAAGCACCTAAAATTTTTGACCTCAGGTCAATTTTCAAGGTCAGAGGTCAAGGTCAAAGGCAAAAACCGGTACATGTGTAGTGATCTCAAAGTAAGCCTTCTAGAGGACGGCAGGCGGCATCAAACCGGCAAAATTGGGTGTCAAACGAAAGAAGAGAATTTGAGGATTCCGAAAATGTGCTCAAAATTAAAGGTCAAGGTCAAGGTCACGCTCAAAATTGACCTCAAACTTGGCACTTTTTCGCACATCTTGCGTGCTAACTTTCAAGATGTTTTGAAATGTTTTGAGGCTTATCAGTTCCCTATTTGTGGTTCCTCTTACGATACAAGGCTGCTCAAAGGTCAAGGTCACTGAAGAGTATCCCTGCTAGAGGCTATTTCACTAATTCAAGTTAGTAATAATAAATAAGACAATTTTGCCATCCGGAAGCTCTAAATGAAGGCTAGAGGAAAATAGATGCCAGATTCGTGATCAGCGGGTACAAATCCATCATAAACGACCTTTCATGTGTCAAGGTCAACCAGAGGTCATTCGAGGTCACATGAGGTCAACATAAAACTTGACCTTTTCCGAACAAAATATATATCATTCGACGCGGCTTGACAAGGCGAATGCGATGGTACCACTGCCGTAGCTCTAGGACCATTTTTGTCGAAGCTATTTGCGAAAAACTAAAACCACATTTCGGGGTCGTTGACCTGATCTCTGACCTCAGGTCACCAAAACTATTTTTCTATTTTTCTCTAGGTCAAACGCTACACAACCGTGCTCGTAATTTGTCTTTATCTCTAAAACTCTATTTTTAGCAGCTATTTGAAGTTTGCGTCTGTGACGCCGAAGTTTGCCGTGCAGGGGTCTAGAAAAATGGACCTTGTGACGTTATCAAGGGGGCTAGGTCCAAATTTTTTACTTCAGAAGATGCCAAATTGATGGGAGAAAAGGTACTGAAACTTTCGCTTTCCTATCCCTAAGTGTTCGGGAGCTATCGCAAATATTCGCCAGGGGGGGCGAAAAACGCCCCCCCCCCCCGGGCCCGCGAGGGTTAAACCCCACATTTGTTCTCCCGTGAAGTTCAGACAAGTTGTTTAGAGACCTTCAAAAAAGGTACAGTCACTCGATTTTTCTCAAGTTTGTCTGTCTTGGCAGATCAAGCAATGCCAGAGCAAGCTTACGAACACACAAATTTGATCAGGATCGGACGATTGGACACTTCTAAAAAGAGATCTTTCGTGCTTCCCGGAAATTCACCAGAGAACAGATGTGGGGTTTAAAAAAAAGGTGTCGATATATCGACCGCTCCAGTCCATAGCTCTCAGCAGACGACTCTCAGCTCTCAGGGTCGAAATCGGCCCGCTGATGGCGCCGATCGGAGACACGTGCCACGGCCAGACCGCCGCCAGATTAGTGGCAGCTGAGATTGGTGGCGGCGAGCGAGAACTTGTCTCTCGCCCGCCTTAGCGCCAACAATGTGATGAATGCTCCCCATCTCCGAAGGTTTTATCAAATAAGCTTTTCGTTAGCAGCGGTGATATATTTTAGATAAAAATAACAATAATACAGCGTACCCACGGGCCGTCCAGCCATGCCCAGCATTAGACGGGTTATACGCCATTTGCAGTTCTGGGTAGTGGGATACGGAGCTGAATTCCGTCGATGTGGAGCGTGTGCCCCTACTTGCACATGCGTCATTAGGTGTTCCCTTTGACCCACGGAACCATGGCATGTTTTCGAGGCCGGCTGGATTAAGGAAAAGACCTGGTCCTGTCCCAGCACTAAGTTCGTGATGGATTGCGACCAAAGTGAGTCCATTGTTGCATCGCCTTCACCGCTAAAAGAATGTGCTTTTGAGTTCCTGAGTTGCATACGGAGGCTGGCAGCGAGCAATAACAGTATACCCAATAACCCCCGAGGTGACAATGCATATAGTTTTACTGTGTTTACGCTGCTACATGATTCCTAATTTTAAGAGCAATCAACTAGAACATAATAACCTTGGAATATGTCACATATTACATGGAGTAACAGAAAAACAAGGATGAATGACGGATGCTCATCCATCCGTTGATGACAAGTTCCTGATTTCCTGCAGACGTCGATAATCCGCAATTGTTAAGTGATCAAAGCTAAATAGAAAACAAGGTGGGCAGAAGACATAATTCATACGCAGTGTGGTCCTGTAATACATCTAGTATGCACTTCAAAGGAATTCATGGTTTCAATTTATTTATTTATTTATTTATTCGTTTTCGAGGCCGGCTGGATTAGGGAAAAGAGCTGATCCTGTCCAAGCACTAAGTTGGTGATGTTATATTTTATTTTACACATGCTAATTAAGTTATATTTACACATGCTCTTTTGTTAGTCTTGATTAATTGAGACTCGTCAGTTATTGTCTGTACATTGACGCGTTTATATGCACCACGGGAGGATTCAGGCTCCAAATCGGATTAACGGTCAGCTGTTATAGCTTACTCATACTTTTCGTGCAGCCTCGCCTAAATCACATAGTTTGCGTCCCTTAGAAATAGTTTCTGATCACAATGACCATCCAGCATCATTATGATCAAGCCACCAGTGCTGCTGGCCACGTTGAGTGGCTAAATCGCTTAGGATAATGTCATTTCATCGGTGTGTCATAAAAGTGGGCTGCGGCACTTAATTTACCAAGAGTGCCTCATAACAAACATTAAATTAAAGTAGCTCCAGTCTGACTGACACAGCCAACAAATCCGTTGTTATGGATGTTTCCGCAGTGCACCGGCCGAATAGCGGGAAGTTCGTGTACCCACCGCAGACGTGCTCTGATGGATGACACAGGGACACGCGGAAGCCTGTAGCCAGCCATGAAATAGCGCTACCCGCCAGACAGAACACGACGCAACGCAGCAACAATGGCGGCACCATGAGCCTCGACAGCCGCAGACGACACTAAAACACGAGCCAGAGCGTCACGAACCCCAGATAGGTAGTCCTGCCATCACTGCAGATAACCACTAAACTACGAAAATTGGGCAACAATGCATCATTCAGCTTTCGTCTGCACTCGAAACGCTTATCGATCAGACGACATATTCTGCTATATTTCTAAATTAAATAATCTCAGTGTCTGGGCTCGCCATTTGCGAGCTTGTGTACCGAGTGCAGGTCACTGGGCGACAAGAAAGGTTGCCGAAGTCGGCCCAGCGGACCACGACGGCAACGATATGCCGAGTGTTTTGTCATTTGGGGGCCTCATCAGGGCAAATAACCAGCACTTCATGCTGCTGAGTTCCAGCAAAGTATACGGAATGAGCGGGGCACTTTCAACAATGAAGCAGTAGTGCTGCAAAATGCGCATTCTGAACATGCCAAGAGTGAAGTATGCCCACATTTCTCGCTCCAACATGTTATTTAGGCAGCAATGGATACCTAGCGCCATGTGCGACTGTTCAGTTATAACAGCTGAACATGTCGCATGCATAAAAAAACAAGTGGAACCAAAAGTCGTTGCTATTGAGAATTCAGCAATGTTTCTTCATTTACAAGCAGTTTTTACGGATAAATTTACGTCCGTTAAAAATCTACATTATCTTCACATGAGACGGTAAAATGTTAACTTAAAGGACATATTTGAAACACAAAGTGTATTTTTATAAAATGATTGGAATTCCATAGCCAACTGCGGCTGTGACTTCATTTTTTTTCGACCAAACCATACACAACTTCAAATCTATTCTATGTAGTGGTCTATGGCTCAACATAGTACATACACGAACTCGTAAAGGTGAATGCTACAAAAGCCGAAAATATCATTCGTTATTTGTTTTTGTCTATGAAATATCCACAGCTCTTGCGGAGTTCATGACGAGCAGCAAACCTTGCCGTTTGTTTCATTTGTTTTCTGGGTTCTAAGGGCCTCACGGGCTCGTTATACGAGCAAATGAACTGTGCACCAATTATGGCATAAACCAATTAAGATATTAGCGTTGTATCTTTTGTTGACACCTTACCCCTTTAATACGAAGCATTTAATCTACTTCATGCATCACAATAGCTCAAATGTTTAAAGGATACGTAACAAAGCACTGCGGGTAACATACGCGGATTACAATTACTCCACGGGTGCGCATTTCAGATCAAAATGTGTACATACATAGACAAGGCAGTTCAATGACACGGACTCGTTTTGTCTCTGGGTCACATGTGACGCGTCTATCCAGCTCAATACCTATATGCCAATTACCACCTACACCTATGCCTACTAAGTCAATAAAAAGTAAAATTTTCATATTGATTGCTTATGCGAGGAAAACTCCCATTTGAGAATAGTGGTCTCGGCTTGTTCTGGGGTCGTCGTTTAACCGACCATTGACTTCCAATCAGGTATAATATCAGATATACGATATGATACGGATGAAATATTGCGAATGTCACTATAGTAACAACGCCGGATCACATGATAATTAGCTTGTGCGCCGTTCTATATCGACGCTGATTCCTGGTGGAGTTTCGGGCGCAATTCAATAAGATACTCCGATTTTCTTCTGACTTCAAATAATTGCTATGACATGTAAAGTCATCCATGACTAATGATTGCATTGAAGACACATCTATATGCAATTTTTCCTTCTACATAGATAGTTTAGGCTCTCTGCATTCGCTTCTCCATCAACATATTGTGACGAGTCGTCAGTGTATCGATAGAATATTAAAGTCAAAAAAGTATCGGTCCAGCTTAGAACTAACCAGAGCTCAGAGCTGTCGCATTCCCAGCAAGTCAAACAATCAACCTTCGTAAACAAAGATTAACTGAATCCGATCCTAAAATATCGCATGAACAAAATCATTTGCCGCAAGTGAATCGCTTGATGACGTTAAGTCACTTAAGCTAAATAACTTCATAAAGAAACAGTCAGTACGATCTCTATCAGGCATGAAACGGCTCGCCATGAAATGTTTTCTGGAACTAGGACGGTCGGTTAATAATGCAAATGTGAACATACCTTTATTTAGCTGACACGGAAGGCTCGTAGTCACTCGATGCTCGGCTGGCCTGAGTCACGAGCTTTGGCACGAAGACGTTGGCACGCCCGCAGAGCTCAGCGAGAGTCCAGGTGTTTCTCGTCACACCACCCTCTCATTGTCGCCGACAGGTCCGGACTGTCCTCTCTGCACCCGCGCGGGGGAGGAAACGTTACCCCGGCCCCAGAGATCAGTCCAAGATACACTCCACCTCCAAAAACACCGTCACAGTCCGCGCGGCACCAGCGTCCGGCGGTGGCACGGACAGCAGAAAATGCCTCGAGACGACGGCGAGCTCCACGAGCAACCGGTCAACCCCGCGACCCGCGGCACCGTTCTGACCCCGCGCCGCCGCCGACCGACACCAGAGCCCCTGGCGGCGGATCGAGGAAGCTCGGGCGGGTGACTGATCACGATCGGCCAAATTGATTGGCCTGGGGCGCAAGTTGAGATATGGTTACCTGCGCTGGGCAATATCCAGCGCGGAGCTGAAATGAACTTGAAAGACAGGGCAGATGCAGTTTCATCGTCCACTCACTGCAGGGGGGGGGGGGGGCGTTTCGGCCCCCCCCCTAAGATCTCGGAATGTTACCGGCCGATTTTCAAAATTCAAACGGCGTTCGATAGCCCCACCCGGGAACTACCTTGTGACCAAATTTCATTGACCTAGGTCAAACCGATGACGTCACAGGTCAGGTCAAAGGTCAGATTTTCACCGTTCACAGGCATTTCAAGAAATGTGTTGTGAAATCGAGTTAATTGGTAATTTATTGAAAACCATCGATGGTACATTGTTCGTCAAACACAGACTTTGCTATCTGAGGTCACTGATACCAGGTCAGGTCACAGCGAGGTCAGGTCACCGGGGGTCACAATATGAAAGTGTCGTGTGATACATGTTTTATGGTCCATTTTACATGACAAATGCGATTATGTGGGTTAGGGAGCCTTTGGGGCCAGCCTAGGTCACGTTTTGGTGAAGGTCAGGTCAAGGTCAGGTCAAATTAGGTCAAATTTCAAAGTTGATATGTTTGCATAAAATGGGTATCGATTCGATGCAGCTCGTCACGGGGAGTCTAATGGTGGTCTTTGTTTTGCTCTACGAGGTCTAGAATTGCCAAAAATTGAGTTTGAAAATTTGACGTCATCATTTTTGAACAGTTTTTTCGCTATAACTTGGCCAAAAAAAAAACAGGTATCGATCTGAAATTTGGTATGTAGATAGAAGACGGTAGGTACTATCACGTATATTCCGGTTTTTCCGAAAATCAAAAAACTTTTTGGATTTTTTGGCTAATATATCCAAAAATGTGTTTTTTTGGGGGGGTCAAAACTCAAAACTTTCAAAAATCCGAGATGGCAGTTTTGTAGCCCTGTCAATTCTACACCTTTTATGTATTGATCATTTTTCTGTATCTTCAAAGCTGTAGGCCTGACAGGTCTTCTCGCGAAGGTCTTTTTTTCGGTCGAAAATGACAGAACATGACGTCATTCTGACGTCATTTGTGGCCAACCTATCATAGCCTCTGGAAAAATTTTTGGTCACAATGTGTAAAATTGATGCCCGGAGGGGTCCTGAAAGTTTGGTGGCGATATCTTCAGCCGTTTAGGAGATATCGACCGAAAAGGACAGGGGGGGCCGCCTACGGGGCGCGGGTTAAGCATACATACATACATACACATTTATTTTCAACATTACAAATGAGCAAAACATACACAAAAATATTATAAGATTGGTGCAAAAGAATAAAATTCTTAAATTAAAGCACCTCTCTTAATCAATCAGTATAAAATAAACATGAGTATTACATAAAAAAACACAACATAATATGAAAACAAGTCTGTTTGACCACCGCCAAGCCGCGCCACACCCACCGCTCGCTGGTTGAAATTAAAGTTGCTACCCCCAGGCGACACGACGAACCGTCCGGCCCGCCGTCCGCCGCTGGATGCTATTGGTTCTGGAATCTTTTAGTTTTGATAATATAATTTTGGAATAATTTCGCTACTTTGATCTGATCGTTTTTGTTGAGGCCTCTACCATACAGCAATAAGCAATTACCTTCAGTCTTGTTACGGAGCGAGCGAAGCGAGCGTAGTCTTTCCTTAGATTAACGGAAATTTCTGAGTATGAGCGGCCGGCCGGCCGGCCGGCCGGCCGGCCGGCCGTGCGGACGCTTTTGCGAGGCTTATATCTCAGCAACCACTTGACCGATTTACACGGGGTAATTTTTGTAGGGTAGCTTCATTCCTTCTACCAAGTATTGGACTATTCCCGATGCATGTGGCTGACCCCTTATGCACGTGCCACGCGCAAAACGAAGAGGTGTCAGTTTTGTAATTGTTGCAATATCTCGGTAACTACTTGGCCGATTGCGCTGAAAGTTGGCATGTAGGTAGGCACCCACTAGGCACTGCATATCCATGTGCCAGAGTTGGGGTGCTGCTGCACGTGCGCACGTGCAGGGGTCGTTTCCAGATCTCGAGAACGGCTGGACCGATGGCGCTCAAATTTGGTACACAGTTAGGGACCAGTTAGTAGGGTGCCGTGCACAAGTCAGTTGGGACCCATTTTGCACGTGCGCACGTGCAGGGTGCCGCTCCCAGATCTCGAGAACGGCTGGGCCGATTGTGCTCAAATTTGGCACATCGCTAGAAACCGGTCAGTAGGGTGCCGTGCACAGGTCAGTTGGAGGTACCCCCTCGAAATTTCGCACGTGCAAGACTCACCCCCTCGCTCGCTCCGTTAGTCGCCCCAAAAGGCGCTATACTGGTAATATATTTCACCTGTTCGGATGAAACCAGTTAAAACTCAACAGTCAACTAGGTACTCATTTCGGCCTTCGGGAGCGCGCCGTGGCACTGAAGCGCTGACCTCAGCAATAGCACGGGCGCCGGCGGGCGGAGAGCGGAGTTAGAGGGGCTGGGCCAGTCATACGCTCAATACGCCGCGCCGCTACTGGTGCCGCCCGCGGCCCGGCAGAGTGCCGGCGAGTGCGGTCGGTGGTCCATCCACCAGCGTACGGTCGGCGGTTTGTATCCACCGGCGCGCGGTACCGTTCGGGATCATTTGGGCGGCCACCGCCACTCCGCGAGGTGCACGCACGCCGCGTACGACGCACGCATCCGCACTGTCGCCGCAGCGTCTCTGCCGAAAGGGTTCTCTATCTGCGCAGAGCTGCGTTACTCTACTCTTCCTCTAGAATCTAACCTCTGCATACCTTTCTTGCTCGTGAGATGCAGAGCTGAAAAACATGGTTGTGTAATGTGTTATTATCTTTGATCATTGATCAAGATGGCAGTGGTAACCACTGACCTGCAACGGCCATCAAAATGGGAGGGGGCTAATAATCCTCTTTTTTTATTCCTGAGTCCTGGGCCACGCAGCGACAAGACAAAATATTGCCGAGCTGAGCCGGTGGGGGGAGGAGGGGGTGCTAATGCTTGAATTGAATCTTCCCACTGCGGGTTTTCTCATATATTTAAAAATAACGGCTCCGCGGGGCGACGACGTTTTCCGCACACCTTTCGATCCATCTTTTCTTTGCATGTTGTTAACATTTCAGAACCAGGTCGTTCAAGGTCCTAGGTCACCAGCAGGACATATCAAGTGACCTAAACTCTCATGCTCGTACAGCTGCCATGATTAACCTTCGCCCCAGTGGGGTGGGGGCATATGTTACCACCTTGTCGCGTTCTTTTTTTTTTTGCGTGTGAATAAAAAACCACGACGCGTAGCGCCACGCCGCTTGGGGTAGCTTTTAGTACATCAATTTTGGACAATGTGTGAAATTTTTGACCCCAGGTCATGTCAGGTCAGGTCACCAGGTCAAGTTAACTGACCAAGCCTAAAAAAGTTTGCAATCATGTCCAGCCTGCAGTGTTTGTCAGAAAGGTTTTAAACTTGGTGGGTTGCATGCTGTTATGGGCGCCTACAATTTGTATATCTCGGATTTTTTTATATCCGTGACCTAAGGTCAGGTCAGTGGCGTGACCTTTCTATTACAAGGCAATGGAGAAAAATGAAAATGTCTCTAGATCCGTAGGTACGCATAGGAACAGTCCAAATATTTCAGAATCACAATGATTTGGACCACCCGTGATGACCAAGGTGTCATTTTGGCTGATAGCCTCTAGGTCATCCGAGGTCATTTGAGGCTACAAACAGATTTTTGTCAATAACTCGCGATTGGAAAGAGATAGAACGCTGGGGATGGTCTCATTGTGTTTGTCTTGTTGAGACGCATCGACTGATATGCAACATGACCTTTTCCGGTCAGGTCATGTCCTTGACCTGAGGTCAAATTTTCAAGTTGACCTTTCAAGGTGAAATTATAGTTCATTCGACGCGTCTCGGCGAGAGGAACACGATTCTGGCAATAGAAATGTCTGGCTTTATGTAGTCGAAAGTTATTGTCGAAAAACACTTTTCGTAAAAAAGTTATTTTTGGAGTTTTTGCCCTCTGGAGGCTAAACCGTTGACCTGAGGTCAATTTTAATAATGACCTTATCAAAAGAAGAGTTCAAAAGCTATCGATTGCTTTTCCATGCGTTTTTCTAGCTAGCATAGTTCCTGAGATAACGGCATGTTTTCTGAAAAATATAATACACATTGGCAAATTTTGACCTTTGATGACCTCTGGTGACCCCAATATTGCTCTAAGATTAAAAATGACTGGAATACTTTCAAACGTACGCATTGAGAGCTATCGACTGCTTTTTACCGCGTCTTTCTAGCCCTCTTAGTTTTTTTTAGTTAGAGGTGTGTGGACTGGTAACATATGCCCCCCCCCCCGCCCCCCTCAGGGCGATAAAAACACATTTAAGTGTGCTCAGCTCGACGATATATGGATCGACTGCATCTGGCATCAGGACTCTTTCTGCTCGGGCTCTGACCTAGACCTAAATGTTCAAATTAACTTTTAGGTCAAATTATATGTATATGTCACAGAACGTATGAAAACTCCGTCCGTTTGCAAACGGTCTGGCCGAAAACACCGGCCGTTTGCAAACCGCCTGAAATATAAGCCCGTTTGGAAACGGCCTAGTCAGTTTTCAAACGGCCTGGCGAAGTACAACAACCTCTGAAGATAACTTGATGGATCCAGATTGGTCAATGATCGGGTTTGCCCGAAAGGAAACGTCTGCGTCGAGCATTTTCTAACTATACAGGTGCAGGTTCTTTCGGCCCTGTTCCCGACAATACCTATTGCTTAAGATTTTAAGATTCATCCAGCTGATGGAACGTGAAATCATAACACAGGCAGTCCATGGGGCGACATATTGCTAACATATTATAGTGCATGTATGGCCTAAACTTTTGAATTCGTTTTAAAAGGGGAAAAACGCAAGAAATTACCCAACGTTTCGCATTTATTGCTTATTCATGGGTCTTCGAGTGCGATTGTGACACTTTTGAATACATCATGTGAAAAATTGCATATAAATCACACACTTTTTGGAGGAGAGGTCTTTTTCTGGGATGAATCGCTTTTCTTCAAATGATGAGAAACTCCTGTGCCTCGCTTGCTCTTTTATTGCTCCATTTTGGGCGAAGCTTGCTTGGCGCCGAGTTCGTAAGGACTTGTTCTTCCTTGCATCTTCGAAGAAATTCGATTCGTTCGGTCGTTCGGTCTGCTTTCGTTAACCCGGCAGTTGCTGGGGTATTTCGCCACCCACCGTTTGCTGGGGGGGGGGGGGCGTTAAACGCCCCCAGCCGATAACTCGAGAACCAATAGGCGCAGCGAAACGCACGAGGCGGCAAACGAAAGAACGCGACGAGACGCTTCAAATGAGTACTTTAAAGTTGAATTTTGAGGTCACAGGTCGGGTCAAGGTCAGGTCAAACACCTGAAATCGGGCTTTCAGTAGCATGGAGTTCAGGGCTTCGCAATGGGCGCCTCTCGTCATAAACGTTGTCAAAACGGTGCACAATCCATCATATAAGGCCTACAAGAGTGTCAGCTCCATGTAGGGGTCAGTCAAGCATAGGTCAGGGTCAAGGTCAGGTCAACCGGGTAGGCACATATCCCCAAAAATCAAAACTGATATTCGCAGCCTGTGACACATGTTTTATGGGTAATTTTGGGCGTAGAACACGATGGTGACATTGATTTTATCATATGTGTACGTGTTTGGCTCAAAAAGTTCAATTTAAGAAATTCATGTATCATGGTCGTGAAGTAGTCACGAGAAATTGCCAAGATTCAGTTCAAGATTTTGGAAAATGCGGAACGATAATCAATAATCGAAGATAGCTATTTGATTTTTCATGGTATTGGCAGTCTAATGGCGTTTACGGCATGTCTGTATGTCTATTCTGTGATTTTATATGATTTTTTGAACATATGCCGTTTTTGGTCGAAAACTCAGAAATCATGACGTCACTAAAACCTCGATATCTCAAAAATTTTCCGACCGATTTTTTTGAAACTTTGTCACAATAAACTTCAATCAATTCCCTACAGGTACCCAAAATTTGGCGCGCCTGCGGCGCGCCGTTTTTATGCTATGGCCCGGCGAAAAAAGTGGGGGCGTTTAACGCCCCCCCCCAGCAACTCGCGGGTTAAAGATAGAAAGATTGCCTAAAGTGATATGGCTCATTCATTGCACTTCTTGACATGTTGAGGATTATCAATAGGCAGGTGTGACATATTATAGTGCATGTATGGCCTAAACTTTTGAATTCGTTTTAAAAGGGGAAAAACGCAAGAAATTACCCAACGTTTCGCATGAATGAATAAGCAACCCATGAATAAGCATGACCCATGAATAAGCAATAAATGCGAAACGTTGGGTAATTTCTTGCGTTTTTCCCCTTTTAAAACGAATTCAAAAGTTTAGGCCATACATGCACTATAATATGTCACACCTGTCTATTGATAATCCTCAACATATTGCTAACAGTCGTGTTTCAACAAACTATTGCTCTCAACATTGTCCAGCTATCTTCACACTGACTAGGCAGTTTTCAAACCGCCTAGGCCGTTTGCAAACGGCCTGGTGCTCAATAGTCGCCATTACATATACGGCCTGGGCGATTTCCAAACGGCCTGAAATTTCAGGTGGTTTGCAAACGGCCTGGAACTTCAGACCGTTTTCAAACGGCCTGACTTACGGCCTGTAAGATATATACGTATATTATATAATTCAATCGACGGGTCTTGATGAGAGAAGCACGGTGTCAGTAAAATTAACGTGGCAGAAGCATCATTTCAAAGAAATATGTAAAAAAGTGTTATCAAAGTTATCAATTTGTTTTCAATTGAAGGCAAAACACTCTGAGGTAAAATTGGAGAATCTCTTCTCAGAAAGAGCTTCAGCTTATATTGAAAGCGCTTTTACTACCTATAGGCGCCGGAGGGCTATTCGTTCCAGAATTATCAATTATGCAACAATTTGTCAACAAGTATTGATATAGGCAAAAGTAAGCCTTTGAAGATTTCTGGTAACCTGACCTTTGACCTGACTAAAAGTAGACCGAGTTACTTTATTTTTGACGGCTCTGTCGAACGCCGCTAACGCGTGTTGCAGGTTGATAGTTGCTTCATGGCTCGGCAGCCAGGTATAGTGGTTCCCTGACCAGGCTGAGCCAATGCATGCAAATATAAAAACGTAGCACATCAATCCTTTTTTTTTTTGCATTCGTGATTGTAATTTGTAAGCAAAAGCTTGTTGAAAATCTGGGCTAAATAAGTCATTCCATATGTCCAGTAAATTAGTGGTTGCTTCTTTCTGAACTATAGAGGAGCTTTCTATATATTTTCTGGTAATTCAAATTTTCTTAGTTTTCATAAGGATGACCTCATTTTTATTTCAATAAAATTATTAAGAAAATATTACACAAACAGATCGATGCGTCATTTCCATTCCAAATTTCAGGACTCTTCTCTTTCGGTTCTCCTCAGTCGGCGGCGAAGATGGCGTTCAGGCTCTCGAAATTGTCGGCCGTAGCGGCTAAGCTTGCAAGGCAAAATGCTTTGGTGAGTATTTTTCTAGCTTTTATATGTTGAATTTAATTTTTTGGAAGTTTTTTATTTTAATTTATCACCTGTATCCCTTATAAACTGCCAAACCGTGCTGCGCCATGTTCGCCGTAAATGGGAACTTAGCACGATTTTTTGAAGATTTTATGATTGTTTTTGCTTATTTGGTCTGTTCATCATAGCTTCTTAGTCCTTTTCTTTGATATAACCTGTTTGTATCAGATTAGGACTATTAGGTTGTAGGCTACTGCCCCATTGCACTTCAATGTTGTCTGTGTTGCTGATTCGGAAATCTAGGTGTGTTGTGTAAAGGCTACTTTGGTATTTATATACATAAGGTCCGATCGCCAAAGTGATAATTACAAACATACCACACGATGTATTTTGGCCTCCTGATTTCATATCTGATAGTTATTCATGGCGCAACCAAGTTTTAAAGCACCTGTAAAATATTTACCGTCACCACCGGCCACTACCGCGCTCCACCAGCCGTTTGCGCCACGTGGAAAGGATCGAATGAATAAACTCCAAGGTTGAGTGAAAACTTTACGCTATTCGATTTTGTTATGAAAGTGACGTCATAATAATATTCGTGGCGGAGCAGTGCAGTGCCGAAGGCGATGCCTTAGGAGAGATTACAGGCAAGAGTAAATCAAATATTTTTAGGTTAAGTGGTCATGCATCAGGCTTCAGTGAAGCCTGATGCATGACCACTTAACCTAAAAATATTTGATTTACTCTTGCCTGCAATCTATTCCTGCAAGTAACTTTTTACTTATCCCCGGTAGGCAAAAATCAGTAGGTTAGGTTAGGTTAGGTTAGGTTAGGTTAGTTTATGATTTTTACCATTTTTTTTCGTGTTTTGTTATTTTGACGTCACTTTCTTTGATTATCGCATTTGATTCCCTCCCCACCCATAAACCCCGGTTCCCAACATTTCCCCGAAAATGGCAGCAAAAAAACTTCATATGGCAGCGCTGAAATGGCGGCGTTTTTCCCTCGTCGCATTCATTCGCGTCGTCGGTGCGTGCACGTGGGTATGTATCGTGTTATGAAGGGGTGTAACAGGTTGTTATTTTTGTGTTTTTTTATTTTTCCGCCGCACGTAAGTATGATATCTGGATTCAGAATGTCAAATAATGTAAGAATATGCAAAATTTATGCTTGAACAGTCAATCGGACCCTATGTAAATATTTACCGCTACTTTGATGCTGTGATCTTGTGATGGCTGATCATACTCTATGATGGTAGGAACAAAACAAGATTCTAAATATATGCTTTGCTTGAGGCTGGAGGGTATCAGGATTCAGAACATGATGGGAACCATAAAGATTGGATTATCAGATCAGATTTAATGAAAAACAAGAAGCCTTGTGGGCAAACTAGGCTTCCAGGATAAAGAAATGGAGGTATCAATAATTTGATTCTGGTGGGTGATTAATGACTATGCAAGAGCGTGGAATAAACTCTTTGATTCATCTTGGTATTTTCTTGCATTTGAATGGCTGGAATAAGTTGAAAAATTTAAATGAGTATGTATTTTGTCAATAGTAGTGCAAATGTGACAAATGTCAGGCAAAAAATTTACCAAGCGTTCTAAAAATATCGTGGATTTTACCAAAATCTTGCAGTTTAAAGCAACAATGTCTAGGGAAGGAGTATGTTATATGTTTCTAGAGAGAAAATTAATGATTCAAACTAAAAACAACACAGTAAATGATAAAACTTAATCAAATAGTCTCTATCTCATAGAACAAAACAATCAAACATGACATAACCTTACCTACTAACCTACCATCTACCAGCTTATACCATAATAACATATTAATCTTCCTAGTTCAAGGAAGTTGGGAAATGCACTTTGTAGTTACTTGTCTTGCACACAAAAAAAAATCATCTTAAAATAACATATATACACAATGGACTGCTAATTTAGGATGAAGTTATTTTAGTCCCAAAAGGACCTATGACAAAAGAAAGGATGCTCCCAGGGCTTGCCTTGTGTAATAAACACAGACAGAATATGTTTGGTCCTTCCTGGCAATTCAAGCTGACTTTTTCAGCTGCTTTGGTGAACACCCATTTTGGACCTTTCTGCCATATAAAGGCAAAACCCATTATGTTTGGGTGACCTGAGACCTCTGACCTGAGGTAATGGCCTCTGACCCGACATAATGGTTTTTGCCTTTGCACGGCAGCTTTAGTGCCTAACTCAACTATTGCTAATACAACTAATACTTGGTAAGCATCTACTTGGTAAGCATTCTAATGATTTATCTACTTGGTAAGCATTCTAATAATTTTTTTGCCCAAAATTGATAGGAAGTATATAAGTGGGAAAAAGAACTAGAATGATAAGGAATACACAACAAAAGCCCATTGCCTCATCAGCAGATTAGCATAGGTGTATGGAGCTCTTGAAGTTTGAAGTTTGAAGTTAGTGAAGTTTTATATTTGAAGAGGTAGATATTGCTATGATTACGGAGCGAGCGAAGCGAGCGGAGTCTTTCCTTAGATTAACGGAAATTTCTGAGTATGAGCGGCCGGCCGGCCGTGCGGACGCTTTTGCGAGGCTTATATCTCAGCAACCACTTGACCGATTTACACGCGGTAATTTTTGTAGGGTAGCTTCATTCCTTCTACCAAGTATTGGACTATTCCCGATGCATGTGGGTGACCCCTTATGCACGTGCCACGTGCAAAACGAAGAGGTGTCAGTTTTGTAATTGTTGTAATATCTCGGTAAATACTTGGCCGATTGCGCTGAAAGTTGGCATGTAGGTAGGCACCCAGTAGGCACTGCATATCCATGTGCCAGAGTTGGGGTGCTGCTGCACGTGCGCACGTGCAGGGTGCCGCTCCCAGATCTCGAGAACGGCTGGGGCGATTGTGCTCAAATTTGGCACATCGCTAGAAACCGGTCAGTAGGGTGCCGTGCACAAGTCAGTTGGAGGTACCCCCTCGAAATTTCGCACGTGCAAGACTCACCCCCTCGCTCGCTCCGTTAGTCGCCCCAAAAGGCGCTATACTGGTGATAACATTTTGTACTGCACTTCAGCTTCATTGTTGAGAAGAAATTTGCCATGAGTCTTCAGCTTAAGGCTGAAAGCAAAGTCAAAGCTCACCAAAATTTATTGTGGTATTTCTCATGTTTCATCCAGGATTCAGTGTAGATGTCACATCTGGATGAGCTTAGAACTCAGTAGGCTTATTCCTCGTTGATAAGTAACTTGCACCACCCATAGAGATCTTATATACAGCACCACCCCCCACCATTGTGTGACGCCACCTCCACCCGGCAGCTGCCGCGCCGGTGCCGCAGCACCGCCGCCTCGGCCGCCTTCGAGCAGACGCTAGCCAACACTCCGCCAACGCGCGTCACCGTGCTCGACAGCGGCCTGCGCGTGGCCTCCGAGGACACCGGCGCGCCCACGGCCACCGTCGGACTCTGGGTCGACACCGGCTCCCGCTACGAGACCGAGAGCAACAATGGCGTCGCCCACTTCCTCGAGCATATGGCCTTCAAGGTGCGATGGGCACTGGCGACGGGGTAGTGTCTTGGGTTTTTATGTGAGGCATGTGAAGGCACATGATTGACCTGGCACATGATTTTATTTTATCATCATTTACCCAACAGTTTTTGTCTTCATGACTGCACATTTAACTTCCTTCGCCAAAACTGTTGTTATCATTTTCTTGTGGATGAACGAAAACTGTGCTAACGATTTAAGAATAAGATCTCAACAATATCCACATTTTCCTTCAGTAACGCATCACAACGGGCTCCATTTTGGTGAAATTGTGACCTTTTCAAAATATCGGTCTGATGATTCCACTTGAAGTTGGAAGTGTTGCTATGGAGCTGAAGCGCACTGTCCATGTATTTGTCTCGAGGCTGACCATTGACTCGTACCTCGTCGTCACCGCAGGGCACCTCCAAGCGGTCGCAGACCGACCTGGAACTGCAGGTGGAGAACATGGGCGCCCACCTGAACGCCTACACCTCCCGGGAGCAGACCGTCTTTTACGCCAAGTGCTTCCGCGAGGACATCGGCCAGGCGGTGGACATTCTCTCCGACATCATCCAAAACTCTCAGTTCGGCGAGCAGGTCAGAGCACGAGCCGGCCGCCGGAAACGAGCCTCCCCTCCTCGCTCCCAGCCCCTCCTCCCCACTGTCGGCCACACATGCGTTCTACGAATTCCGTCCTGGGCAAAGTTTTGCTTGCAAAGCGGCCCCACTGTGGCGGTGATTGCTTTTAAAGTAATCTTATCAATTAAATCTGCAGCATTCAGGCAGGACAGGCCTGATGCAAGCTGGCTTTGAAGTCTTTGGGGTCAGGTGATTGCGGCGCACGCATCCCGGCGCATTTCGTGCGACTATTGGCGCATTCTAGCTAGTGCATTATCGATGTTCCGTTCCACGAGAATTCACGAAACAGAAGTGGTTTTGCCCGTTATCTACAAAGATTAATTTTCCCATCTGGCAGTTTTCTGAGAAACCGACTGCGGGTCGAACGGAACGCTTTTCGCGTCTGGGCATTTCGCCGAAGCGCTAACCCTCCATCATTAATTAACTGACGTCAATCGGCCACGAAAAGCCGGCCCCAATTCGCCATAAATGGTGGCCCTGGAAAGCCCCAACTCAGCGACGGACCGGCGAGAGATTGTACGGGGTCGAGTGTGCCGAGACTGCAAGCTGAGGCAGTGGCGAGTCCTGTGGCGTTGTATGGACGGCGGGATACCTTGCTTGACCACTCCGAGTCGAAATGCTATGTGCCGTGCGGAAAAAAATGCTACCCGTATTGCCGTTTCAGACGGAATGAGAAATGGCACGAGGTATACCTCGGGATCCAGGAAATATGAGTTGTATGACTTGGGTTTCACGCTTAGATAACTAGCTGCTACGATCAGTGTTCTAAAATTGGATTTTGGTTGGGTGTGGCGATGAAGAAAGAAAATTCCTAGGATGAGAAAAAAAGAAGTAAATACCAATAGTAGGGATTCTCGCAGAAGGGCGTAACGCCCTTTTACGCCATTTGATGAAGCAGGATTTCATGTCAGGGTTTTGACAGGATCTAAAAGAAAAGTATGTGAATGCATCGACTGCCAAGTGATATGTAACCTGGCTGTTTGAATGCATGAAACATTTTCCAAAGATGACATAGTGTCACTTTATCTGATTTTTTGGGATGAAAATATTATCTCCATTAGATGTGATTTTCCACCCAAAATTCTGAAAAACTGAACACTGGCTACGATCCCAGAGTTTGTTAAGTTCGTGGATACTGTGAGAGGAAGGGTAGTCAGGGTGTTGGATTATATAGATGCTGCCAATGCAGCATATAACGGTAAATGTATCACTGATGATATGAAAGTCACTGCATCATATTATCATATCGACAATGCGAAATTCCACTTTCACCGCCCTGACGCCGCATGTCCCACCCGTGCCTCACTGTCTTTCCTGACTCGTCGCGAGCAGAATACCCGAGGAATGTGAGCATTTAGTAAGCACTCTGACAATTCCATATGGCTTAGATTAGAGGTGACAAAATGTGGACCCGAGGACCCGGTCCAAAGAACCGGTCTGGCGGTTCCTGGAAATTTTCTGACGGTTCCAACCGGGTCTTACCATAAACCATACATCTTGCACACTACGCCTGATTGCAAAATATGAAGTGAATGGAAAGAAAACATTTTCTTATGTATGTTCCTTTCCACACTGTAGCTTTGGCTTTTGGGGAACGGGTCTAACTGGTTCCGATTCCAACTTATACCGGGTCTGACTGGTTCCAGAAATGTCCAGCCGGGTCTGGCTCGAGTCTGGTTCCCAAAATTTTCACCTTTTGCCAGCTCTAGCTTAGATGCACGCACAAGACAACAAATGCATTAGCACTCCCATGATTGTATAGGTATATTCAAGACTCAAGAAGGTGTCGTTGACCTGTTGCTGACGTGCCCTCGCTGTGTCCGGCAGGAGATAGAGCGGGAGCGCGGAGTGATTCTGCGCGAGATGCAGGAGGTCGAGATGAACCTGCAGGAGGTGGTGTTCGACCACCTGCACGCGGTCGCCTTCCAGGGCACCCCGCTCGGACGCACCATCCTCGGACCCACCAAGAACATCAAGTTAGTGTGACGTTCTTGTGGTGTGATACTCGCCCATTCATAACGTGGGCGCGGTGTCATGACTGATCGGCGCTTGTGTACGTGGTGTTCGCTGTTGACCTGCTGAGGTTAAGCACGGGTGGTAATGCGCAGTGTTGTGTCTGACGTAAATACCTTCACATTTGTTTCAAGTTATGGTAATGTCGATTAGAGAGTGATATATCTTTAAGTGTCATCATTTATAGCGTCTGTGTCATTTGCTCTTTGGCAGGTCCATCAGCCGCCAGGACCTGGTCGACTACATCAAGGACCACTACAAGGGCCCGCGGATGGTGCTGGCCGGCGCCGGCGGCGTCGACCACCAGGAGCTGGTTAACCTGGCCGAGAAGTACTTCTCGGGCGTCAGCTACCAGTACGAGCACGGCAAGATCCCCACCATCGAGCCCTGCCGCTTCACCGGCTCAGAGGTAAGGCGATGGGAGGGAAGAGATAAAAGTAGGCAGACAGTTTGGGCAGGGACACCAAAGTGAAAGTTTGTTGATTAATTCCTTTTGGAATGTGTCATGCTACTTTTTGGCGTGCCAGAAGTGTGAATTCGGGTGTTTTCCCCGATTCGTATAGATGCCGTAATGCCGTATATGTACTGAGTACTGACTGTCTTTGTTGAATTGTCTCCCGCTTATCGTTTCCGCTCTCGTTCGCCAGGTGCGCGTGCGTGACGACTCGATGCCGCTGGCGCACGTGGCGATCGCCGTGGAGGGCTGCGGCTGGACCGACCCGGACAACATCCCGCTGATGGTGGCTTCCACACTGGTCGGCTCGTGGGACCGGTCGCAGGGCGGCGGCGCCAACCTGGCCTCGACTCTGGCGCAGAACAGCGCCGTCGACGGCCTCTGCCACTCGTTCCAGTCGTTCAACACGTGCTACAAGGACACCGGCCTGTGGGGCATCTACTGGGTGGGCGAGCCGCTTCAGCAGGAGGTGGGTACCGCTCTCCGCGGCGGGCCCGTGCCGGGATCCGTGCCCGATTGGCTGCGATCGATCAGTCACCAGTCGAGGCCGGGCGCGAACTTGATCGCGGCACCCGGGCTCTGTTAATGCAGTCTAAAGTTTGCTGCCGAGAGTCGTTCCGGTTAATCAGTTGAACGGCTGGCTGATTCGGCCGCCGGGCCGGGCGGTCGCACCTCGTAATTGGCGTTCTCTGTAGTGTGAAATGGTCTACGGACAGGCGGATCTAGCGGTACGGTCAGGTGCGTCCAGTCTGCTGCTGACAGCTGGCCGGGAGAGCGGTAAAAGCATTGGTAGTTCCCCGTCTGGGTCATTAATTGTACTGCCGTGCTGCGTGGTTTTTCATCACAACGGTTTTATTTTCGGCCGCATTACACATTAGTAGCTTGATGAGTGCGCCATACGGTATGTCTGACCGTTCCGCTTCCCCCAGGACATGCTGTACAACATCCAGCAGGAGTGGATGAGGCTCTGCACCAACATCACCGAGTTCGAGGTGGAGCGTGCCAAGAACCTGCTCAAGACCAACATGCTGCTGCAGCTGGACGGCACAACGCCCGTCTGCGAGGACATTGGCCGCCAGATGCTCTGCTACAACCGGCGTATCCCTGTCAACGAGCTGGAGGCGCGCATCGAGGTCAGTCCCGCGCTGCGCTGGGCGGTTAGAGCCGCGGCCGATGTGTGTTTGACGGCCCGGGGTGGCGGATAAGGACAATGCGGGTTGTGTCTTACAAAACAGGAGGTTGGTTGAATTGCTGGGCGGCTAGGTGATGTAGACATAACTCGCCGCGTACTGCCGGAATTTACAAGAGACATGTGATGTCAGTTTTTCATAGTGCGTTCCCGAATAAAACCTGGTTTAGCCCGTGTAACCGCGGGATAATCGCCACCAGCACCCTCAAACTGCAACAGTCATCATTCATCCTTGCTGTCGATCGCTAGCCAGTTAAGTTATAACCGGTGGCCACTCATTGTCGAGGCCACGCGCCCAGGGCGCCCCACACGCCGGCAGCACCACCACTCGGGCGTGTGTTAGATATTGACAGTTGCCCGGGTTTTCGACCTCCGCGCCCACCACAAGTTCCCCACAACGCGCGGGATACGCACAGGCTCCATAATGCATGCCGGCCCGACCCGTCGCGCAGCCGGCTTGCGTTATTTAGCATTTATAGTAGAATTCAATAAAGCCGAGGTGGCCGCATATTGCTGCGTCCTTCCGCACAGGCACTGTTATAGATTTTGTTTCCCGACAGTGTCTGTTTGGTTTGGATTCAGCCTCAGGAGATAGGGAAGAAGTATTGTTAAGCTTTTCGTTATAACTAAAACGTCAGTTAGCACTATTTTTTTTAGTTTTGCGTTCACCCAGAGCATACCGCCCAGTATTAAATGCGTCTTTATCTTGAGTTACCTTTTTCTTAAAGCGTTGGTTCCTGCATACCTATTTTTATCGTCGAGTCGAGGTGATTCGATTTATGGTATCCTGCTACACCAACAGACGGGGCAGGTGGATTTAATTTTTTTCCTCATGTCACATGAAGCCGGGGATACCCAATAAAGCCACAGGGATATCGCGGTTGCGTCGCCATGAAATGGAAACTGTAAGAGCCGCACGGCTTGATCCTTCGCCGTAAAGGCCCCGGCCATCCCCGTCACTGCCTTTGGTTTTCATTACACTGCCGTGGGCGGCAGGCTTCGCGTCCTTATGTCGACGCTGTCATGTGCGCAGCTGCGGGCAGTGTCCGGATGTTGCCCGAACTGCACCTCACCCTCTGTCTCTCTCCCACAGGCGGTGACGGCCGACTCGATCAAGAACGCGTGTATGAAGTACATCTACGACCGGTGTCCGGCGGTGGCGGCCGTGGGACCCGTGGAAAATCTGCCAGACTACAACCGCATCCGCGCCTCCATGTACTGGCTGCGACTATAGGCGAGCGCCGACGGCCGCCGCCCACCAATGTTCAAGTGTTGTATGTGTTATAGGTGTGTAATGTGCGGCGCTATGAGATGACAACAGGAATAGTATGTTCGACCACGACGGGTGATAGTGAAATACACGCACGCCGAGTGCGAGTCCACTGGTCCTCTGTATATTTTTAGGAAAGTGCATAAACCGTTCACAAAGCAGGCACGACGGCCGGCCGCGCTCGCAGACGTACACCACACGGGCGCGCGCGCACACAGTACTGAGCGGAGGAATGAGACGACAGTAGGGCCGGCGAAGACGCCGGGAGAGATCATAACGAGCGCGCGCGGGACCGCGGCGCCAAAAGCTGACTAGACAGACACAGCACGGCACGCGCCGCGAAACAGGCGCGCTGCTCCACTCTCCAATACCACAGCGCAACTTGTGCCAACAGACGGCCATCGACGGCGATTGTGCTAACAGCAGACTACACAGACGGCACGGTTTGTCATTCACTTCCCTCCCGTCTGACTAGATAGATTGCACCACTTCTTGTGAGACACACCGCGCGGCCTCGGCGCGGCGCCCGCACACGGCCAGGTACGATCGCAGGCCGCTCGGACCGACGCTCGCCGTTAAAGCTTTGTGAGTGGTTAGTCCATGCGCGGTGGGTTTGGGCGGGCGGCGGCTCAGGCCGGCCGGGTGGGCGGGGGCGGCGGCGGTCGTCAGCCGGCCATCTGTACGTGGCCGGCGCTGAACAGGGTCTCGACCTGGGCCAGCGCCGCCTGCTGACTGCTGCTGATGTAGACCAGGCCCGTCAGGCCGGTGGCCGTCGCCGTCTCCAGCGCCACCTGACGGACAGGGACAAAATCAGCCGCGGGAGCACTGGCTGATGGCCAGAGGAAACCAAGACGACGGCGTTACTTTCTTCCCTCACACCTTGGGAGTAATAGAAAGCTTATAGACCACCCCAGATAGGCTTTGAAGTATTATCTGAAGCAATGATAGGTCCCAGGGGTAACAGGAATTATAAACAATGTGCGTGAAGCTGAAAAAAAAACTAGCGGTGCAGTGTCTGAATGTGAGCGGCGTGGACCTGTCAGATTGTTGGGCTTGTTTCGCTGTGCCACCCCATGACACGGGGCCAGCTGCGGCGGGGGAGTGGCAGAGCCCGGTCAGAGGGGACGCCCTGGAACCCGCCGGGGTCGCGGAGACCGGGTCGCGTACCAAGATCGCAGCAGAACGGAACTGCCGGCCCCGCTGAGGAGATGTTAATGGAATACGCGGACCCGGCGATTGGCGCCTCAGCGGAGCGTAGTGCCCAGCGACGCCCAGTAGCAGGCCAGTCTACAACTCGGAAAGGCCGTCACACGAACAAAATACGAGATTGTGTCGGGCGATACCGTCAGCTCCAAAGGTGGCATTCACCATAGTATCTAAGATCACGTGTCGAAGGCGCGTGGGCAAACGAAAAAACAAGGTGTCACAAAGCAGCCTCAGCGGCTTTACTGAATTAAAACTTGTTATTAGATAGGTCAAATAAACGAATCTCCGCGCAGAGACAGAACAAATCGATAGATCAAACTTCGCTAGGGCGGATCACCTAACAGCATTGTACTGTACCAGGAAAAGGCAGCGATCCACCAGATAGTGACTGGCAACCGAGCTAGTCGTGTAATTGTACGCCGCTCACCAGCGATGGTCCCCTGTTCTAGGAAGTTTCTGGGTCTACAGCAACTCCAAATGAAAAACAGTTGGCATTTAGAAGGTTTCGTGTTTCGTTAAATAGAATGCCTACATAGTTTCAGTAAGAAAACTATATAAAACTAAAACTAACGAACTAAAACTAAAACTCAGTCGACGTGATCGCGAAGGACTGTGGCGAGTGCTGCGACCGGTAAAAGGGCGCAAACAGCAGCATTGCGGAGGCTCCTCGTATCACACCGAATGCTCTGAACCACTACTATGTAACCGTAGGCCTGACCACTGCTGCGAGCGTGCCCACTCCCACTGTCTTTGTGCTCATTCGCCTTCCACGAGTTTCGACAGGTGCATTTAAGGTTCGGACAGTTGACATTGACACGCTATATGCCGTACTCCTGTCCATGAAGCCATCAAGCTCTACTGGCAATGATGGAGTTAGTGTATGGTTGCTGCAAAAATGCTTCGCGGGTGTTGCTTATGCCCTGCTT
This sequence comes from Amphibalanus amphitrite, assembly GCF_019059575.1. NCBI lineage: Eukaryota > Metazoa > Arthropoda > Thecostraca > Balanomorpha > Balanidae > Amphibalanus > Amphibalanus amphitrite. Next base: position 42,013 of record NW_024883598.1, read on the forward strand.
GACGTAGTCAATGCCAGCCTTGCTACCGGAACTGTACCGAAGGAGTGGAAGCATGCGCTTGTGACACCCATTCCTAAAGGAAAAGTCTCTGCCGAGCCATCCGACACGCGACCCATCTCCATTCTGCCTGCCATCATGAAATTGGTTGAACGTGTTGTGCAAAAACAGCTATCAGATTACCTCGAGAACAACCATTTACTTTCGGATGCACAGCACGGCTATAGAAAACAACGCTCTACCGAAACGGCGCTTCACGTCATAACTGATAAAGCACTTCACGCCATGGAAAACGGTCAAATTTGTCTCTTGGTGCTCTTGGATTGGATCTATCAAAATGTTTCGATGTTGTTCCTCACGACAAATTGTTAGAAAAGCTCGCCCTTTACGGAATAGATACAGACTGGTTTAGTAGCTACTTGGCAGATCACACTCAGCAGGTTCGGGTGCAGCGAGCGGATGGTTCGGCAGTGCTATCTGACGTCAGAGACAACGTCATTGGTGTGTATCAGGGCGGTGCCTTGAGCTGTATCCTCTACATGCTTTTTGCAAACGATCTGAGCTTGTGCGTGTCAGACTGTCAGACCATGACGTGACTGTCGTCCAATATGCGGACGATACGCAACTGATGGTAACGGGGAAGAAGGGTCAGATGCAGCAGCTTGTCTCGCAAATGGATGGTGCACTGGCTGATGTGTATAGTTGGTTTTGCCAAAATGGGATGAGGCTGAATGCTAAAAAGACACAGATGCTCGTGATGGGAACACAGGCGATGCTTCGTGGGCTGCCGCCGGTCACCCTCAGTTTCTGTGGGACGGTAGTGCCTTATGCCAAGGTAGTCAAGAACCTCGGAGTGTCAATCGATCGCCATCTTACTTTCGAGTCGCATATTGATGACATGTCACGCAAATGCACCGGAATTCTAATCGCCCTGAACCACGCACGCCATGTGATACCTAGGACTGCACTAAAATGTATCGTTCAAGCACTTGTTCTATCGATTGTGCGCTACTGTATGTAAGTGTACGGCTCCTGTACTGATACGCAGCTCCACCGTGTGCAGAAGATTGTGAACACACGGGTCGTGACCGGTAAAAGGAGGTACGACCATGTGTCCGGAGCTATACGGCAGCTGGGGTGGTTCACAGCTAAACAGCTGGCGTCGTACCACGCAGCATATGCCGTCGAGCGTGTGATTGTGTCCGGTCAGCCCGAGTACAGGGTGTCCCGAAATTGATGCGGGGTTGTTTTATCCTCAATAACTTATAAAGTGCTTGAATTTATTTCACGGCTTATATGTTATCATAGTCCCCATTCAGTTGCATACACGGCCTATTGCGACTCTACCGTGTCACGTTTCAGGTTGTCAAGAGTCTCTCCTTTGAAACAACGCCATGCCGTTTATATCTTCTGAAACAGCCTCTTCTCTGAGCTAGCCCGTGGAAGCTTGCTGAGCTCTTTTCTGACGATCGTCCAGATAATTTGGATCGGGGACAGGTCCAGACTGTTGCCAGACCATGTCCCCTTCTCCCAGAGGCCTGGGAGCCTCGCTCGGCACCAGTCCTGGGTCTTCCTGGCGTGATAAGCTGGAGCCCTTTCTTGCTGGAAAATGGCCCTGGACATGTCCGACAAAAGTTTGACTCTGGTTTTTGAACCATTTACCTTTTCCCTCAGCATCTTTGTGGCATCAGTCTTCTTCAGCACCTCGCTGACATAGTAATAAGCAGTCACGGTCTGTCCCCGAGGCACCTCGTGAAGCTCAGAGCGCCTCTGTAGCTCATCATGCTCCAAATGAGATTCTTCAGCAGACGTTTCACCGTCTCGACAGCGGACTCCTCAGAGCTGCCGTTGGCCCACATTTCGATCGTTCTGGCAGTTAGGGGCTTAGAGACCACGAAGGGCACCTTGTCACTGAAAAGTGAAAAGGACGCATCTCCAGTCCTGAATGGGGGGGGGGGGGGCCACTACCGGCCGCGGTCGGGTTAGCCGCTTGGTTCACGCGATCGTGTGACCAGCAAGATGTCAGTGGTGCCAGAGCCGGTAAAATTGCAGTTGTTCAGCACTCGGGAGGGACAACATAACATGCGGCACCAGCCGCGCATCAATTTCGGGACACCCTGTATTTAAGACAGACCATCGGACCCAGAGCCTGCCAGCGGCACCAGCACCAAACGAGACGAGCCGATTCGTTCACCCTCCCCGCTATTCGCACAGAGTCTGGGAGACGCCGCCTTTGTTACCGAGGTGTGTCGCTGATGAATGACATGCGCAAAGAGCCCGGCATGCCGGCATTTCAGGCTAAGTTGAGGCGGGCTACTATGTCGCTATAGGCTGCTGAATGTAGCACAGATGTGTCCGAGTCGCTGATGGTCAGTTTCGATGTGTTTGTATAATTGTGGTGATGGATATGTGCTTGTGTGCGTGTGTCATACTTTCCATTTCAATTTTGTTTTACCGTATGACGTGACTGAGCAAAAAGCCACCGTTTTGTGTGGACCTCATTTGAATACATCTGAATCAAGAACATGGGCTTTGGCGGTATGTGCTAACTGCTACCAAACATTTTTCGAATTCTTCTGTCATATGCGACCCTATTTCCTATTAGGCTGGATCCACAATTATTATCTGGCATCGTCGGTCTGATCAGTGCTTGCTTTTGGATGGATACCCAGGAAGTTCTTATCTCCTGGTAATGTCTGACACCACTCACAGCCCACTGCATTTACCGCCACCCGTGCCAGTTGGCAGCATTAATTGATGACCGTCCCTACCTTTTGGCAATGTTTGATGACGTCCTCGCCACAGTACTGGATGCCGATGACGTTGTCCTTCTCGACCAGCGCAGAGTAAGCGTTTGTCTTGACGATGGCCTCCAGCTGGAGCGGGGTCAGCTTCACCTCGCGGCTGTAGGTGGCTTTCAGGTGTGGCTGTGGACACGCGGGCGAGGAGGGCGTCAGAAATGATCGACCGAAACAATTAACGATCCGTATAATCGTGCATAGATCGGAACCGAGTAGTACGGTCAAACCAAGATCAGGATCTACCAACCAGAGCTACAGGGCGGATCATCCCAGTTAGAGACCATCGGCCACAGACCGGTATGTACATAGCTGGTCTCTCCTAAGTCCTACCCTCTTCACTCATGCTCCATCCCGACTCTGAGTCTGATCCATTTAACCACTCAGTGCGAATCGTCTCCCGACCAGTTGCCTCACCACCGACCTGTTGTTTGATGAGCGTCCGGTGGAAGGCGGCGGCCCGCTCGTCCTGCTGGCCGTCCGGGAAGAAGAGAACCAGCGCCATCGGTCCGCTGGTTCTGACCCGTCCCTCTGTGAGAGGCACCAGGCTGGCCTCGCGGTCCAGCGACAAACCCACACTGCCGGACGGGGTCACGGGTCAGAATACTGCAGCGCATAGGCGAGTGCGACAGAGAAAACAGAACACTAAACACTGGTATAGAAATGCAGAAGTGGACAGCCTATACCTACGCATAGCGACTAATTCAAACTTAAGAATACAGCGGGGTTGGCGAGGAGCCTACGACAGCACGGTAGGTATGTAAGGCACGTATACACTGTTTGAGTTGTGTACGTGATCCTAAAAAACAAACTGCCGGGACTACAGGTGGGGCGGCGAGCCTCTGATCGTACCGTTGTGTTTACGGTGCGTGGAAACACCGGCCGTCCGAAACATGTCACAAACACTGAGCGCTTTAGGCTTTACGGCGCATGTTCCAGACATTTTACGGCATCGAACAAGGTACCTCACCCCAGGAACTAGTAGCGGACAGGGTGCTCTATATTGTTTTCAAAGTTCTTGGGAGCTTAGGCTATCAAAGGAAATAAATATGAATGCTGTTAATAGGCTTCTACCAGTACAAATCTGGTGGCATCTGCGCATCAAATCTAAGCGGATTGGCAGTGTTGTTTTCGGTCCAAATTTGGCTCGCATCCTACAGTGAGAGGTATTCAAGCATTAAACATCTATCCCAGATATAATTAATGTTCGACGTGTGTAGGCAGTATCGGACAGATGAGACAAAAGAGTAATTCTTGAAATGAGGTGCACAAATGTTCTATGTTCACAGAAATACAGAGGAACTAGGATGAGCCACAAGACGTCCATATAACATACATAATTTTACCATGACAAACATGTGATACCTACATTCCACCTGACCCCATGACCTCGCCTCCGTCACCACCTGTCTGCGCTGACCCGTGAGCTGCGCACTGACCTGCGCAGCGGCTCGTCGGCCGGCAGTCGGATGTCCGCGGTCTCCGCCTCCTTCTCCTCCATCACCTCCCAGTTGCTTTCCCCATCCACGGGCGTGAAGTCGTGGATGTTGCTCCAGCAGCTGCTGAAGATCTGCAGGCCCATCGCGTCGAAATGGTCTGCCGGAGGGGGAGGTAGGCGGTCACCGGTCGGTGGAGGGAAAGAGGTGCGAGATGTAGGTGGTAGCGCACTGACACAGGCTCAAATATGTCGTGCAGGGTGGAACACCGACGAATGTGGAGCAACTATTGCTTTACACATTACCCAGATGAGCCACAGCTGGGTTATGTGTTTGGATGAGTACGACACACGTGCTTTGAACATGCATCATGGTCTATTATATTTCATACTATCCAGTCATTACTCTAGAATACTACCTTGTTACAACATAATATATTTTGTAAATCAATGACGCAACTCAGTGCGAAGGATAATACCCGAGTGAGCCCCTCCCATTTACGGGCAGGTATGTGTCCCAAGGGGACACTCCAAGGCCAATCTGCTCCGAGAGATGCATCCAACCAGGGAGTTTCAACAGAGATCCTACGCTGCGACGGGAACGATGCTGCAACGTGCTGGCGTAGTGTCGAGTATTACGCACGACGAGGAAGCAGTTCATCTACGGAACGGTGGTCCAGCATAGTAAAAAATGGCACAGAGTAGGGCGAAATGCTGTATAACACGGAAAGCCGTTTCCTGTTGCCTCTCAGGCTACAAGCGCCATCATATTTTCAATCAGCAGCTTTGGAAGAATAATGGTATGTATGTTTCAGCCTCCTATTAAAAGCAACTCATTTAAATGGCCGAAAGCATGCATCCGTGATTCACAAACAACCCCGCTAAATCAGCCGAGAGCGTGTGATGGCAGCTCGTGGCGCCGCATCCACAGCCCAAGGCACCACACCACGCCAACGGTGTTTGGAGGGCCGGCGATATTGTTTAGCTGATCACAGCTCCGGAACGCGGCGGATCGATAACGCCTGGCTTTCGGAGGGGACGGATGACTGGCGCGGGGAGGTGGCAGTGAAGAGACTGATGTTGGCACCATTTCTCGGTGATGACATGACGATTTCAGCAGGCGCCCAGCCGAGTTCACTCGCTCAAATGCGTGATAACTGGCGGCGCTGAGACGCAGTTCCGGAAGCTCGGTGGCAGTTACATTTCAAAACTCTCGCCTTAACTCAGGACGCAGTTTGCGGCAGTTAAGTAGCGCAATATCGAACAATCCCTCCGCGAATCGGACAGAGGCCACATTTCTGCGGCGGCCCGGTTCCGCACTGGAGCCGCCAGCTGAGGTCGTGACCGCGGAAGTGGGAGGTCAATACCTACAGACTTCAACGGAACGCGGTCCTCAGCTGCCAGTCTCGCCCGGTTTCTCGGCGCCGCTCGAGGAGCACGGCAGACAGACTTCAAACGGAAACCACGGGGGCAGCTGCTAGGGCCACTGCAGGTGGGCACCCATATTGAAGATGAAGTGGCTCTTGCTAATCAGGAAGCAACGTGCAGGTTGAAAAACTAATACTTATTATCAGTGAGCGTCAATGGGGCTTACAACTTTAAAAAAGTAATAATGTGAGCTTGTTTCACGTGGCCGATGAGACACTATTGAAGGTCTTACATCACCAGCTGCTAATTAGCAAAAGTGAGAACTCCATGACGTATAGTAAAGGTAGGTAACAACTTCACCAGTATAGCGCCTTTTGGGGCGACTAACGGAGCGAGCGAGAGGGTGAGCCTTGCACGTGCGAAATTTCGAGGGGGTACCTCCAGCTGACTTGTGCACGGCACCCTACTACCGGTCTCTAGCGATGTGCCAAATTTGAGCACAATCGGCCCAGCCGTTCTCGAGATCTGGAAGCGGCACCCTGCACGTGCGCACGTGCAAAATGGGTCCCAACTGACTTTTGCACGGCACCCTACTAACCGGTCCCTAACCATGTACCAAATTTGAGCGCCATCGGTCCAGCCGTTCTCGAGATCTGGGAACGACCCCTGCACGTGCGCACGTGCAGCAGCACCCCAACTCTGGCACATGGATATGCAGTGCCTAGTGGGTGCCTACCTACATGCCAACTTTCAGCGCAATCGGCCAAGTAGTTACCGAGATATTGCAACAATTACAAAAGTGACACCTCTTCGTTTTGCACGTGGCACGTGCATAAGGGGTCACCCACATGCATCGGGAATAGTCCAATACTTGGTAGAAGGAATGAAGCTACCCCACAAAAATTACCGCATGTAAATCGGTCAAGTGGTTGCTGAGATATAAGCCTCGCAAAAGCGTGACCACGGCCGGCCGGCCGGCCGGCCGGCCGCTCATACTCAGAAATTTCCGTTATTCTACGTAAGACTCCGCTCGCTTCGCTCGCTCCGTAATTAACCAGTATAACGCCTTTTGGGGCGACTAACGGAGCGAGCGAGAGGGTGAGTCTTGCACGTGCGAAATTTCGAGGGGTACCTCCAGCTGACTTGTGCACGGCACCCTACTAACCGGTCTCTAGCGATGTGCCAAATTTGAGCACAATCGGCCCAGCCGTTCTCGAGATCTGGAAGCGGCACCCTGCACGTGCGCACGTGCAAAATGGGTCCCAACTGACTTTTGCACGGCACCCTACTAACCGGTCCCTAGCCATGTGCCAAATTTGAGCGCCATCGGTCCAGCCGTTCTCGAGATCTGGAAACGACCCCTGCACGTGCGCACGTGCAGCAGCACCCCAACTCTGGCACATGGATATGCATTACCTAGTGGGTGCCTACCTACATGCCAACTTTCAGCGCAATCGGCCAAGTAGTTACCGAGATATTGCAACAATTACAAAAGTGACACCTCTTCGTTTTGCACGTGGCACGTGCATAAGGGGTCACCCACATGCATCGGGAATAGTCCAATACTTGGTAGAAGGAATGAAGCTACCCTACAAAAATTACCGCGTGTAAATCGGTCAAGTGGTTGCTGAGATATAAGCCTCGCAAAAGCGTGACCACGGCCGGCCGGCCGGCCGGCCGGCCGCTCATACTCAGAAATTTCCGTTAAAGGTAGTGTGCCAGCTTTCTTGGACCATATGGAGTTAATGACCCGGATAAGGAGAACCGGATTTTTAGAACTTATCCATACCTTCAAAACTTATGGAAACGTCTTAAATTCTTCAAATTTTGAGTACCCCAGTGCGAAATTCGCCCCGACGGGTTGTCGGTCGTACCCCAACCACATTTCACACCACTATGAACAATAAATGCACACACTAAAATCGCTATTACCGATAGGCTCATCCAATCAAGTTTCGATAAACCCGTTCATCATCATCTCCTGCGGTTTCGAACACGCCTGTTAGGTGGCTTCTGATGCTCGTCGAGGTCGGAATTTCCAAATACGCGTGGTGCGTCGGGCCGCGCGCTCTGACTTCGGCCAAGAAAAATGCGTCAGCTGATCATTGTCATTTCTGCCACTTGCGTGTGGTGTAATGGGGTCATAACTTAAGAGACGGCTGTTTCATATCAATTATTTTACATAAAATCATATTTCAAACCACAAATTAATGTTCGACAGCCAAATTTAAGAAACAATACCAATACAGGCTTACAGTTTAAGGCTCGACATTGTGTTGTCTACGATTAGACAGCTGATAACTCATTCCCGTACGTCGTATGGTCGTAACACTATAATGACCTTTACTTATTGTCACAAGTGCGCCGCATTCGCGATTGTTGCCCGACGCCTGTTTGCAGGTGAGCCCACTACAGTTGTTATACATATCTAAAAACCGATAAACTTTTAGGCGAAAAAGGCACTATTCCAGGCCCATTTTTGATTTTTTTGCGATATTAGGTAAAAACAGAAGCTTCTTATCCTAGGAAAAATAAAACGGGAAATCTTTCAAAGGTGGCACACTACCTTTAATCTAAGGAAAGACTACGCTCGCTTCGCTCGCTCCGTAAACACTGACCAAATGACCAGCGTATGATATCCCTAATCAGATATCCACTAACAGGCCAGCTGCTTCAGTGTGACGAAGATATCAGTTTGCGATACACTATCATTGGCGCCATGCACAAAGTAGTTACCAGATATTTTGCGCAGTACACATGCGTGCTAAAATCCAACAGGCGTGCACGAATACAATGAAAGTCATGAACTTTTTTTGGTGAATTGTATGAAATATGGCACCACATCGAAACATCGCAAGATACCGTTTTCCTGAACTGTTAGATCTGTGACGTGACCTATTCGATAACAATCCATATAAATCATACTCAAACCGATTTCACAACTCATTGAACGCCCTTCAAAAACCAGACTCCTTCAAGATAAGATCCATACCTTTGAGCTGCGGGTAGTGCAGTCGGTAGCAGGCAAAGCGCATATTGGTCGACGCCTCAATGATGGGCTGAGTGGAGCAGTGCAAGTAGGTATCCACCATCTGGCAGTCCCGTGTGCGGAACTGACCACACGCCGCCACCACCTTGCACTGTTTGCAGTTCCGGAGAAACAGGCTGCCGCCGCAAGAGCCGTCGGTCAGACCGGTAAGGCATGTGTGTATAGGCAGGAGGGGCATACAATGAGACTGAGAGTACTTTCAACAAAATACACAATGTGCTACGAACTTTCATCACAGTGCACACACACGTTTCAATTTACAAGTCTGCATGAGTTAACTGAGGAATGTTTAATCAAGCATTGCAAACACCACACATTGCACAAGCATAACACTAAGAGCTAATCACAGAAAGTCAGCCTGAAAGCATCCGGGGGGGGGGGGGACCCACCAAAGTCCCACCGTCGCCCGTTCCCCGGTGCGGTGGCGGCGACTGACCTGCCCTTGACGGCCCCTATGATGAGCACGCAGTCGGTGCAGTCATCCACAGTGATTGTGTTCACCGCGTCCAGCAGGTAGATGTGCGCGTTCTGACAGTCGCGCACAATGAACTGCTGGCCGCCGATCTGGCCGGGCGCGCGGCCCGCCTCGGCAGAGTGCACCTGCTCGATCGTGTACTGAGCCATGTCCACCTTTTCACGGGTCTCCCTGATGCAACGAGAGACAACGTTAGGGAGAGGTCGGCGTCAGAGAAAGGCAGTGACGGAGAGGTCGACGTCAGGGAAACAACGCCAGGAAGAGGTTGGCGTCAGGAGAACAGCGTCACGGAAAGGTCACAGGGAGAGGTCGGTGTCAGGGAAAGGTCAGTCAGGGAGAGGGAGCGTCAGGTAGAGGCAGAGTCAATCCTTGTCTACCGTCTTACGGGTCTCCCCGACGCACAGACAGACAGCGAGGTGGAAGCACGGCTGTATGACCAGCAGGCAGGATAGCCTAGATGATATGACAGCCTAGATGAGATGAATATCGAGAACATGTTAGTGTGTCCTTGAAAATTGAAAGTGGCTTTTACGACAGCATATTGCCAGTTTCAAGCGTCCACCCTGTTCGTACTTCGTGCGTCGATTTAATCCGTCGATTCCAAACATTTGAACTAAATTTGCTTTACAAAATGCAACTTACGGACATATTTCGAAAATTAAGAACATGTTTAATATAGGTATTACGAAAATATTTGATCATAAAATCAAGCTTAATCTTTATTGAACTGATGTGGCATAACATTTTAATTTCATTCTTATCACTATGCATTTGAGGTAGCTCTATCTAAATTCTAAAATAAAAATACTTGGGTATGTCACAAGCGCACCAACCACAAAATATCATTCAGGTATCTATACAAAACTGATTCAGTAAAAAAAAAGATAATTAAATTCCTCCATGAAAGATACAAACCATGAGAACTTTTTAGGCTCCTCTTGCTCAGGCCTTGGAGATCCTGAATCAAACAGTCCTCTCAGGCAAATGTTCCCCATCACAAGTCTGCAAAAAGTAAAATGGGTGGTCACTGGTCAGTAAACTATGCACCAATCATGGTGCGTGTTTATCAATGAGCCAAATATGCCTGATCACCATTCTAATCCAGGTCATCCAGCAAGGCTGCAGGCATGCCCATATCAAACTGAGGTATTGAAAGATGAAAGCTAGAATGTAAATTTTAACATAATGCCCATGCTCAATTTCAAGTTCTTATTTAAAGGTATTTTCCATTTCAATAAAAAGGTTTTAAAAATCACCTGGATATAAATGTCAAGTTGCATTTGAAAAAAAAAACAGATAAGCTACTTATAGTACAACAATGCCTGTCCCATATGCGTATATTCGGATGCAGTATGAGTAGAGCATGGGTCCCGAAAAATTCTTCAGAAACTAGAGAAATTCTCGCGGCCACCGGCATTTAGGCGATCTGCTCGTGCTTTTGTCACTGGAGCGCTTCTTTCACGGAGATTGCGCCGGCCGCCTGCAACGGACGAAAAATACACGGCTTTGCAATCCGGCTGATCGTGGGAAAATACAGCCGGAGGTCTCGGCTCTATGCAGGTATACCACCGGGAGAGATGTATTTATTGTATAGTATATACCACTGGCTCGATATATAGCCTGCAAGTTGGCTTTGGTGCAAACATGTCAAACAGGGTATAGGGCGGATCGATGTAAGCAAATCAGACGTTCAATTGACAATTTCCGATTCTTATTCGATAATTACGACCAATTATATTTTATTTTGGGAAGTGTTATTGGGACCGGAGCAATAAAATCTCATTTTCCCCTGTCTCCTTACCTATCTCCCAAACCCCTTGCTCACGATCATCTTTCCTCTCTTTAGGTATCAGTCTCCTTCCCGTCCTCCCCGAGTCTCTGACAAGTACAGGGTGTCCCATAAGTTCGTTCTCACCTAAATTTTACGTTTTTAGGCTCTCTTGCTTAAAGGCACGCTGAAATTGGTTCGTTACTGAGCTTCCGTGGTTGCCATGGCTAGTAGAAATATGCTCCACAGTAACTAATTTCTGTAGACAAAATAGTTTTTGCTATAGAGCCCGTTTCCTACACAGACGGCTAACGCCGCAACATAGAGGTCTCCAATACGGGTACGTCTCGGTATTTAGTCAGCACGTGACCATTCGCGACGATTGAGGGTGATTGAGGCCTACCAGTCTGTAGACAATGTCCATCGCTAACTGGACGTACAGTCAGCAAGTGACACCGATGATTTGTCGGGAGTCAATCATTGCAAGTTTATCCTCTTTTTTGTCAGCTCTCAGGAGTGAGCCATATGGCCAAAACTGTGTAGCGCCAAAGTGGCCATCAAAAAGGTCAAAGGGTTAGAAAGTTGGTAAGAGGACTTTTCAGGATGGATTACCAGCTGTCTAAAATTGTTCTTACAGGGTACATAACTCAAGGTGACTTAAGCTTTGCTTACCGGAGGGCTCAAAACAGTCAAAAACGTCTTAAAATGGCCAAACATGAGTTTCGTTATGCCTGAGGCTAAAAAACTAAAGGGCTGAGGACATCAACCAGGTCATCTGGACTAACTAGTCCACGTTCGAGATGAAACACCCGTCCAAACCCGAAAACAACCCCATAAGGGCGAAGGAGGAGGCCTCCGTTTCGTCCCGTTATGTTCCTATGCGAAGGGCCAAGATCACGGTATTGTGGGGTTATAGGCGTCCAGACGCTGACCAGGTTGCGATTGGTGTCCCAGAAACAGCTTTGGGAAGCATAATGCTTTTCCAAGAAAATCTAGGAGGAGTTTCAGCCCTCAAGCTGAACTCGAACCGCGAATATGAACACATTTATAGAGGAGAAAATGGCATCCGAGAGGTCGTAGGCCCATCTTCAGGCAAGACAGTGCATCAGTGCACAGGCCAAGCAAAGCTTAAAAGCGGTGGAAGGAGACTGTGACAGGCGTTTGTGGCAAGACCACATGCCAGGCACCTCATCGGATCAAAATTTCATAAAAAATTGTTGGTTATGCTGAAATTTAGGCTCGTCGAAGCGTAGCGCTGTTCCAGCCTCGAGGAGCTCACGGCGCATGTCAAGTCAGTCTGGGTTAACTTTAAGCCTGCTATGCAGCCAAACATGCCGGTTGGCATGCCGCAGCATGTGTTCATGTGTTTGCCTATTAACCCGCGCCCCGTTGGGCTCTGCCGAGCAACGCGCCCCGTTGGGGGGGGGGCCATTTTGGCCCCCCCCTAAGATCTCGAGAACCACGCAACGTAGCGACAAGCGGCAAACGGTGTTGGATAGCCCTATCATGGGAACTACCTTGTGACCCAATTTTATTGACCTAGGTCAAACCGATGACGTCACAGGTCAGGTCAAAGGTCCAATTTTCACCGTTTACAGGCATTTCAAGAAATGCGCTGTAAAATCGAGTAAAATGCATTTCATTGAAAATCATCGATGGGGAAATGTTCTTCAAACACATATTTTGCTAGTTGAGGTCACTGATACCAGGTCAGGTCACAGAGGTCAGGTCACTGCAGGGGGTCACAATATGAAAGTGTCGTGTGATACATGTTTTATGGTCCATTTTACATGACAAATGCGATTATGTGGGTCAGGCAGACTTTGGGGCCAGCTTAGGTCACGTTTTGGTCAAGGTCAGGTCAAGGTCAGGTCAAGGTCAGGTCAAATTAGGTCAAATTTCCAAATTGATATTTTTGCATAAAATGGGTATCGAATCGATGCAGCTCGTCACGGGGAGTTCAATGGTGGTCTTTGTTTTGCCGTACGATGTCTAGAATCGCTAAAAATTGAGTTCAAAAATTTGACGTCATCATTTTTGAACAGTTTTTTCGCTATAACTTGGCCAAAAAACGAGATATCGATCTGAAATTTGGTAT
>NW_024883598.1:60000-63199 GCF_019059575.1 Amphibalanus amphitrite
TTCATCGAAAAATATTCACGGTTTTCAAGATATTAGACTTTTACTTTTGTTTACTTTTTGGAGATCTCCGCTGTTCCTAGCGACTTTATTTGAAAGTGCGGCATTTGTTGCGCGCAAAGCAGCATATACCACCGCGTGCTACCAAACGTTTTAGTAAAAGATTTAAAAATCGTTAGATCTCCGCTGACGTCACAAATTCTAAGGGGGCATACCAATGCACTAGCCCCTTAGAATCCGAAAACTGCAAGTTTGAAATTCCATATCTCCGAATTAAAGCATTTGTCGATGTTGTGAGTGCCCAAACCGGTATTTTTAGGCCATGGCCACCAATTTGGCTATCTCAACTCAAAACTAATGTTAAGGTGGGAGGGTCCCTTTAAAATGCCAAAATCAAAGGAGGGCACGGTGCCCTCCCCGTTCGGCCGCCCATGGGTACCACGAACGTTTGTTACTTACTTCTTATGAGTGAACTCACTTATGCTTTTCAAGTCATAAATCAAGAGCTAATCCAACATTACACGAAAAATGCACTCTTCCTATCCAACACGACCGCAGAAGGATTTTCCGCCGTCCTATCTACGGAGCTACGGAGACTGAATAATTCAAGGAATAATTATATCTGCTACCAAGGTGCAGCCTTCAGGAAATTTGTCGTGAGTTACTCGTTAAACTTGACGTCATAGGCCCATTAATCAAATAAAGTCTTTATAAAAACGTCAAAATGATTAACCCTAACATTAGATATACGTGATTGACATACATGATTTATCATCAAAACAAATTTTTGATGGTCTGCACTTCGATTTATATGTTTCTCTTTAGATTAAGGAATGTTAGAAAATCCATGTGGTTATATTTGTATTCATGACGTAATAATAAATGACAGAAACGGTGCAGAATGATGATAGGGCTGTTCGCGGGCCGCGTATATTCGGATGCAGTATGAGCCAGGGCGTATTATAAGGGATTTTCACTGGGTCGGCAATCACAATTAGGGGCGGCATTTTGCACTCATAGGGGCGGCACTTGGCATCTGAGGGGGGCGGCATACCTACTGATATTTAATGACCAAAAAAGACATGTTCGACGGTTTTTTATAAATATTTCTAAGTAATGATTTCAGATTCAACTAAGCTCAGCAGTATTACGTTTATTTTTCCGGGATATAGTATTTTCTCATCATAATGCGATAAATGAACTATAATTTGACTACAAAAAAAAAAAAATTTTAACTGAGGTCAAGTTCATGACCTCACCAGAAACAAAACATGTTGCATACCAGTCGATCCGTATCGTCAGCTTAAAAATATTCACGGTGTTTTATGGCTCTATCTAGAACAGTGGTCAGCAGGTCGCACGAGTGGTGCCCACTTTATGGGCGCTGGACGGGGCCATTACCCCACTTGCCATACCCAATGCTTACACGGCAAGGGTCGCTGATATTCGGCCATATCCTTTGACGCCTCTTTTTCTGCATAGGTATGAATAAAATGCAACACAATTAACTCTCTTTTTATGGAGAGGGAGAGCGGGTGGAGTAATGATGAACTCGTACATTTTTTATTTGTTAGTTACTCGCGTAATGAACAGCGTATTGCAACGATACGTTCATCCCTCCCCCCCCCCCCCAAGTTAATGAATGTTATACTAACTACTCAAACATTTTCGTGACCCAGTGACATTGTCATTGAGTTTTTGAAATTTGAATGACTTTCACTCGGTAACTTTCTCTCCGGCCGGCCGGCGGACAAAACGCAAGCGAAGACAATGCGGGGAGTCCGGTGCGCTACCAACTGAGCTACGGAACAGGCAAATGCTCACCATAGATATACCGACTGAACGATCCCTTTATAACTTCAGCGATTGATAAGACAAACAGTGTGTAACTGCATATATATAAAATGGAAGTCTCGAAATTGCGATGTCTTTGACCTGACCAAAGGTATAAGGACAATTTTGCGACCCTTTCATTAGGTATAATGAAATGGGAGGAAATAAGGGCTGTGCCTCTTTTTATAGGTAGACAAATGTCAAAGTTAACGAATTTAAACATAACATAAGAAAACAATTAAAAAATGACACACTTAATCGGAAAATTGCCACCCACGACCCTCGTTATGTCCTTAACCGCGCCGTGCTGGGGGGGGCGTTTTTACGCCCCCCCTCAGGTTTTTCGCGAATATCTCCAAAACGGCGGCGCGCAGCGCCGCCGTTTTTGGTACACGTGTTCCTACATCATTTCCGCACATGTTGTGAAAATTTCAGACCTAGGCCGTTCAAGGTCAGGTCACCAGGTCACGTCAAGTGACCTTACCTCAGAAAAAGTTCAAAGGCTCGCTATAGCTACACCGACTGAACGATCACTTTGAAACTTTCAGCGATTGATATGAGTAACAGTATGTATAAAATGTATATCTCGGATTTTTGATATCTGTGACTAAGGTCAGGTCAATTTTGCGACCTCTCCATTATAAGTCAATGGGAGAAAATTGAAATGCGCCTCTTTTGGACGAATATCGTTCAAAACGCTCTCAAACATCGGTTCATAGGTAAACATGACACACTGAGGAAAAATGCACCTGTGACCCTCTGTGTGCCCCTGAGGTCATCTCAGGTCATGAACGGTCGCCAGCAGTTTTTTGGCTATAACTTTTGATAGAGACGTGCTAGAGCGGTGAAAAACACGTCAGATGTGTTCAGCTCGACGATACGGATCGACTGATATGCAACATGACCCTTTTCGGTCAGGTCAGACCTTGACCTGAGGTCAAATTTTCAAAATGACCTTTCAAGGTCAACAATAGTTCATTCGACGCGTCTCGACGAGAGGAACACGATGCTGGCAAAAGTAATGTCATGGCGCTTATGAGTCAAAAGTTATTGACGAAAAAAACGTTTTCGTTAAAAAACGGCTATTTTTGGAGTTTTGCCCTCTAGAGGCTAAACCGTTGACCTGAGGTCAAATCTGAGAACATTACTCAGAAAGGTCTGTAAAAGGGCTATCGAAGCGCTTTCCGCGGCGCTGTAGCTCTATCGGTTCCCGAGATAGCCGTTGGCAGTTTCCAAAATGTTGAAATAGTCAACATTTTACCTTTGGTGACCTCTGGGTGACCTGACCTTTGACCTGACCCAAAAAATGACCGAAGGTTTTCGTCCTTATTTTTGACGCTCTTTCGATTGCGCTTACAGCGTGTCGCTA
>NW_024883599.1:0-63078 GCF_019059575.1 Amphibalanus amphitrite
TAAGTCAGTACCTATTGTCTTATATGATATCCTGGAGGGTGATGCAGATAGCATGCCCTCTCCACCCCGTGTGGACCAATACGACAGCGAGCGAGCATATGATGAGGGAGGGACGACAACATACCCAGGGGACGGGCGACACACTGGACTGTGGTATGGAGTGGTATGGAGTGTATGGAGTGGTATGTGGCCACTCGGCGGGACTCTGAGGGATATCTGTGCCAGGGCGGTGACCGTTAGCGATTAGCAGCCCGTGATGACAGCCAGGCGCCGCGCCTATCACACGGGAGGTATGTGTGGTGATATGAGCGCAGCCAGCACAGCCAGCCTCAGCCACCGCCTCTCACTGCTGTGGAGCCTGGGGTCTGGTCTGGGCTGACTCACTTCGCTTGAAACTGGAAAATGTAACTTTGGGTGTAAACACTGAGCTTCTGAAGTCCCGACCGAAGCACCACTCATCTCGCAAACAATCGGGCTTTTCTTACGTCTATCCGCGGTCGTTCCCTTTCCCTCTCGCAGCGACCAACCGACCAGCCAAGGTTGCCGGCTGGTCCGACCGCCCGTCCGACCGTCCGACCGCGCCGGCCGGTCGGTCCAGCCCCGGTCGGCGCGCGGGGCTACCCAGAGCAGCGTCATCGGCCCGCCTGTTTTCTTTGGTGTAATTCAATCGGCGCCGCCCGCCGCGCTCCGTCGACCATCCATCGCGCCCCGTGACGTCTTGTTTGGAGGCGGCGCCTTTGATACGGCGCCGCCGACCGACACCCTGGTGGCAGCCGTCGGTACTAGGTGACAAATGAATGGCATAATGCGCACAGCGGGGCGCTGATGGGACGACGCGGCGGCTGACTGGGGAGCGCCGTCGTCCCGCCGACCGGACGGGGGGGGGGGGGGGGTCAGCGGGGAGGGTGTAGGCCTGTAGGGATCGGGAGGAGTGATGGTGGGTGCTGTGAAAATACGGGTTATGTGTGATTTTGGTGCTGCGGGAGCCGGAGGGTATGTAAATGGGGAGCGAAGATATTTTGGGGAGGAGAACCTACGGTTAAAAATTTAAGTCACATCATCACATGTGACCAAATATCTCACAAGCGTAATTTATTTCGTGTTTTTTTCATATCGACATTCCTTGTTCTGACCTTTCTAACTGCATAATCGACATGTGCCGATTCCTCTCATTACACACACAATTATCTCTACAGCTGTGTCTTAGCCTTAACTCAACTGAGTCACGCCCCCTTTGTGTACCCCTGTTGCCAACCGGCACCACCTCAGCCATTTTTATGGCATGGCAGCAGCACCAGGTTTAGCCTCCCCACGTCACTACCCGGGCGTTCGGCGTCCGCGCCGGCTGAAGTTGGCCGTGGTGGCGGCGGCGGTGTCTCAAGGTGTGCAGGGGGCGGCTCGGGGCTGTCGGCTATGCACCTCCGGCACCGACGCCTCTGACGACCGCCGAATGTTTGGCGAGCCCGACAGATTGTTGATAATCAGAGAGACGTCTGTCGTCGGCCCATCCGCCGCCGCCGCCGCCGGCACATCAGAGCTGGTGAGGCACACTGCCGCCGCCGCCCGGACGGTTGGAGCTTGCGAGGCATCAAACGCCTTCAGCCGTGAGGCAGGCAGTGTGAGCACTGGTTAGAGCTTACGAGGCATCAGGCGCCTTCAGCCGTGAGGCAGGCAGTATGGGGACTGGTTGGAGCTTGCGAGGCATCAGGCGCCTTCAGCCGTGAGGCAGGCATGGGAACTGGTTGGAGATTGCGAGGCATCAGGCGCCTTCAGCCGTGAGGCAGGCAGTATGGGAACTGGTTAGAGTTTGCGAGGCATCAGGCGCCTTCAGCCGTGAGGCAGGCAGTATGGGACTGGTTAGAGCTAAGAGCTTGCGAGGCATCAGGCGCCTTCAGCCGTGAGGCAGGCAGTATGGGAACTGGTTAGAGCTTGCGAGGCATCAGGCGCCTTCAGCCGTGAGGCAGGCAGTATGGGAACTGGTTAGAGCTTGCGAGGCATCAGGCGCCTTCAGCCGTGAGGCAGGCAGTATGGGAATTGGTTAGAGCTTGCGAGGCATCAGGCGCCTTCAGCTGTGAGGCAGGCAGTATGGGAACTGGTTAGAGCTTGCGAGGCATCGGGCGCCTTCAGCTGTTAGGCAGGCAGTATGGGAACTGGTTAGAGCTTGCGAGGAATCAGACGCCTTCAGCCGTGGGGCAGGCAGTATGGGGACTAGGGAGGCATACCGCCGTCACCGCTACCTACACGGTAGAGCTTGCGAGGCATACCACCGCCGCCAGCCGTGAGGCAGGCAGTATGGAGATGAATGTTGTTGAGGTGGTTAGGTTAGAGGTACATACATGTGCAAGATGCTAGTGGTGTGATACAGCCATATTTGGTTAGTACGCCGCTGAGTAGTTAGAATGGGGGTAGAGGATGCTAGCGGGTCAGTCGTTAGGGGATGAAGGCGGCGACGGTGGTTAGGCTGGAAGAACAAGATACTAGTTACTTGTTAGGTAGTCACTACTCAGATTTCAGCTGAATGCTGTTTATAGTAGTTATATATATATATATATATATATATATATATATATATATATATATATATATATATATATATATATATATATATATATATATATATATATATATATATATATATATATATATATATATATATATATATATATATATATATATATATATATATATATATATATATATATATATATATATATATATATATATATATATATATATATATATATATATATATATATATATATGTTACGGGCCAAGTGCGAAGGCTAGTCCGTTTGCAAACGGACTAGTCCATTCGCGAATGGACTAGGCCGTTTGCGAATGGCGGTCCCTTTGCAAACGGACTAGTCCGTTTGCGAATGGCCGGCCATTCGCGAATGGCCTAGGCCGTTTGCGAACGGACGGGTTTGTGGCGTTGCACTTAGCCGCCGGAAGCATGGATCCTCGGATTGGGGTACGATTCCGAATGAATGGGGGACCGCTGGTCGATGCAGGGGCGTCGCCGACGGGGGGGTCGGAGGGGTCTGGACCCCCCTCCCCCCCACACACACACATTCTTGAAAATATGCCGGTCCGACGCCCCCCCCCCCCCTCCCCCCACACACTTTTGGCTACGAAAATCGATCACGAATAAAATAAAATATCTTAAAAACGATTTTGGTGCATTCTCAAAATAAAATTGTCTAAATCCGAGGAGTTTTCAGTCTTTGGTGGGGATTACTTTGACTGACCGTCCGACCAGATCCCCTAGTCGAAAATCCGTGGCGAAGCCACTGCGTCTATATGTTTAGTTTGTTCTCCGGAGCAGATCTGCGAGCTGGCGCAACTCTGGGTTAACCCTCGCCCGCACATGCCATATTCCCATCCTAGAACGCACATGGGGGGGGGGGTGGTTGCCACCCCCCCCCGCGCCATTTCGTTCCTGTTGGAGATAGAGCTTAGCGGTAAGACCAAAAAGATTCTTTGGGAAGAGACGAATCCAATGATACCCAGTTTTACCTTCTCAGGTCAGTCATTGACCTTCCAGGTCAGGTCAAACTAAAAAATGTTGCTGTTTTGGGTCACCGTTGGATATCAAGTGCGCTGCTTATCATATACCGATAACGATGCCGTTTTCTGGTGCCAAGCCAGCTAGAACCTCTTTCTCACACTACCCGACCAGGTTTTTGCTGCTGAGGTCATTTCAGGTCAAGTTAGGTCAAGGTCAATTATATGTGTTTGTATGTCTGTGTGTGTCTGTGTGTATTCTGATGTGTGCACCGATTGTTTATGTGTCCATATTACATGAAATCATGATCTGAGAAGCTTTTACCAAAAATGCAGTCAAAAAACTTCACAAAAAGTAAATTCCGCTTGCCTAAAACGCAATTATCTTCGATGACCTAGGTTGACCTTGACCTTGACCTTGACATCTGTACATCGTCGAACAACATGTTCCATGATGGGTGGGAGGTAAGACTGGTAAAAAAGGCCGAAATCAAGGTGTCAAAAGCTCACAAGGCCCATAGCCAACGCAAGATGTCGAGAATTGGCCATTTGGGTCATGACATGACATGAAAAACAAGGTCATATCTCCAAAACCAAAGGTCACAGAAAATTGAAATTTTCAGTGGACATCAAGAAAGGATAGAGGAGCAGCTATACGAAAAATCAGCCTTCTAGCTCTAAAAATGTTGAGTGCAGAGCAGAAAGACTACCTGGGGGGGTGGCAACCACCCCCCCATGTGCGGGCGAGGGTTAAGGTCTCCACACACCTGGTCCATTCGGGATGCGACTTTCCGCTGAACCCTGCACAACGCGGAAATTATAGCAACGTGTTGCCGCTGGCCAGGCTTCGGCCACCGATCTGGATCTGGGGAGGTCAAATATCCCCGTGACCTTCGAACAGCGGAGAGTCGCGTGGTGTGCGGAGACCATGCGGAGTGACATGCATCAGTAGATGTCATAAAGGGGTGGCCTGCAATAATAAATAAGTGTCGCACTGGATCAGTGTGTTCCTGAGTTGGGTTTGTTTCACTTCACCATTACATTGCAAGGCTCATGAAATTCATCGTCAGACAATGTTTCCAAGGGGTGAACGCAAGGGTGGTGAGGTAAAGAAGAGGCGACCTCAGCATGACTGTGTAAGCATTTTCCGGTTGAGCTACCAATACTTTGCACGCATCATTTCACACGGGACTTTGCACATGCCAAGTTGACTTGCCAAGTTGACGTCACTTTGCTGGATATTTCGCACTTGGCCTGACTTCGCACTTGGACTGGGAGCATAAACGCCCGTCCATGCGCAAACGGCCTAGGCCAACTGCAATAACGCACATGGACTAGTCCATTTGCAAACGGCCTAGTCCAAGTGCGTTATCGCACTTGGACTAGGCCATTCGCGAATGGACTAGCCTTCGCACTTGGCCCGCAACATATATATATATATATATATATATATATATATATATATATATATATATATATATATATATATATATATATATATATATATATATATATATATATATATATATATATATATATATATATATATATATATATATATATATATATATATATATATATATATATATATATATATATATCTGTAGAAGGATGCTCGGACTATCAGTATTTGCAGGATACATGTTGACAGTAAAACTGCAAAGGTCGAATAAGTTTTTCTTGTCTTGAGCATTTTGTTTCAAATATTTAACCTCAAACGAGCAACCTCATCAAAGCACCGCATGGAAACTCCTCCCTCGAAACCCTTATCATCAGCGCATCAAACCAGCCCCCACCACCCGGATGCCAGTCAATGAACGGACTGTTTATCGTCATCAGACATGTAAGAGGATTCGCATCCGCCCGTGTCAGCCGGATGCTCCGATGAATGGTGGCCTGTCTGACACGGGACACCGCTCGTCGTCCTCCGTCGGGCCGCGAGACGCGACCGACGGGCGGCGTGACGAGACCGGCCCATTTGATCTCGCCGATCGCCCTCGCCGCGCCGTGAAGACGGCTCATTTGACGGCTATTTATCATAGCAGCGGCACCGAGCGGTGGTGCTTTGTAGGGGAGAGTGGGGCAAAGCGGCCACCCGGGGCAAAGCGGCCATCCATCGTTTTAGCCCTCCACAGCTGGCGTCAGTTCCAATTTATGATTTCCAATTATACTTCTCTTTGCGGTCGTTCGAATGAGCCAGACCGGGGTTTCAGGCCCATCGCCATTGTTCTGTGAAACACGGAAAAGCATTTCTTGCCAGGTTACCAATCATGTTTACAATTTTTAAATGTTATTTTATTCCATAACCGTTTGGAATTTTTATAAGCGTGTTTGTCCATGCATTGCGTGGTTATCGTACATGCCTTCTACCAATTTTAATGCTTTTTACCCCACTAATAGCTGAGCTGGAATATTTTTGTCTCGGACGGTAGCGCGGGGCAAAGCGGCCGGGGCAAAGTGGCCAGCCCCCAATTGGCCATAAATTGTTTCCATCTGGATAAAAACATTATTTATATTCAAATGTGTCGTCATGCATTCATCTTGGCCACTTTTCGGTTACATGAGTTACCAAATTATGCAATTAAATGTTTTTCCAAGAAAATTCTTTCTTTGTTTAGCAATAGGTGGGAAGATAACAAAGTAAACATCCATCTTCCCTTAAACCTTGTCACCATCAAATACCCTAGTCGTGCATGAGGCAACTATTCTGTTTCTCATATCGGGACTTGAGAAGTCGCCAGTGGCCGCTTTGCCTCAGGGATGGGGCAAAGTGGCCAATATGCTATAGGTTTAAAGTTTTGTCAATATCTCCCATATGTGAACGCCTTTGGAAATGAAACGCAGTTGGAATAAAAGACAATTTAATAGGGATCACATTGGTATAGAAAGAATCTTTCCAAGTTTAAAAATCAAGCGTCGGCATCGTTAGAAACGTTAGGGTGGCCGCTTTGCCCCACTCTCCCCTACTCGGCCCGTGTGTGTGATTTTCTGCTGGTCAGGGTGATGTCTCTCCCGCCTCCCGGCGTGGTGCGACTGGCCCTGTGTGGCGCCGCGGGCCTCCTCATGAGACCCGGCGGTCTGTTCCGATACCCCTGGTATCACAGTCGCTCAGAGAAGGCCGCCGCTGTCGCTGAAAGAAGATCGCCAGAGGAGGTCGGTGGCTGGGCGGGCGGCTGCACGGACTGAATGAGCCGTGAAGAGCGCTGACAGCGGCGGAATGAGACACACCGCGCGCCTCTCGGCCGGGACAGCGCGGCGGCGTGTAGTGGCGCCCCCGGGACGTGTAGTGGCGCGCGTCAAAGGTGCCGCCACCGCGGGGTGTCGTGGTGTCTTCTCATCTGGTGATGGGTCATCATTGGCCGCCCGGCTCCAACTCCATGGAGCCACGGTTGAGTTTCCGTTGGAACGCCCATCTCTATCGCCATTGGATCGACCAAGGAGGTGTGATGGGTCCACTTCTTTTTCACCACACCGCAAAAGGCGCTGGTGGAGTCATTGTCGTCGGTCACGATCGCGTGGTGTGGCGGCGATTGGCTGCGTTTGTGACGGCGAAGCGGCTGGAACGAACCATCCTTTGAGCTGTCAGCACAGGAGAAAAGAGATACCCATGCCGGTTGGAGTTGGAGAGTGTGTGGTATGGGACATCACACGCATATCAGCCCGTGTGACGTCTAGGGTCGACCTAAAACTGTAAATAATTCAACTGGCGTTTTACGGTAAAAGTGATAATTGAGCTCACATTAAAAAAATAACAATAAAAAGAGCAGAAGTGAAAGTGTTTCTACATCAGTCACTGACACTTTATTGGCTTGATTGAGATATATACTGAACGCCAAAATATGATGCACTGGCCACATCGTCACCTAACGTGCTTCACCGGTGCTAATTTACTGTTTCTTGACTGGACACAGGACAACCCATCGGCATTTTGAAAGCATTGGTCAGTGTGACAGTCGTGTCGACAGTCCTGGACTTCCACTGTGACAGTGTGACAGTCAGCTGACAGTCAGGAACATCGCTCGGTGTCACAGTGTGACAGTGGCGTCGTCACCAACCATTACACCACCTCGACGACTACCGTACCATAAATCCTCCACCGCCACCGCACTGCAGCAGCGCCAACCCGGGGAGAATACCGCGCCTTTGTACAGCCCGGCGAGGGCCCGACAGCCGACAAATGTCCCCTGTCAGCGTCAGCACCAGGGTGAAAAAGCAATCTGCTCGAGCTGGCAACCCAGCGGTCGTGTCAAGCGACGCGACAAAGCCCTCCTGTTGGGGCGCCTCGCGCGCCGGTCGAGCGAGCCCGGCGCGGCGGCGGGCGATGAATTCGACGTCGGCCATTATAAATAGCTGATTGGCCGCCGGAAAGTTAGGTGATAACTTTCCGCGGTGGTGGCATGACTGGAATATGTTTATGATGGAGAAGAAATATGGAGGATACTAACTACAGCGTGTTAGATAATTCGCCATGCACTATCAATTTGACGGGTGAGTTTCATAAAATGGCCTGAAACTGGGGAATCTGTATTATGGT
Source organism: Amphibalanus amphitrite (assembly GCF_019059575.1). Classification (NCBI taxonomy): domain Eukaryota; kingdom Metazoa; phylum Arthropoda; class Thecostraca; order Balanomorpha; family Balanidae; genus Amphibalanus; species Amphibalanus amphitrite. The sequence goes on from NW_024883599.1 coordinate 8,039, forward strand.
GTCACATAAATCGACGGGCAGGTTTGGTTGAATCTCATCCAAGAGAAATAAAAGCATATCATGCAATTCTGACTTTTGCGGGAGATGAACTGCTCAATATAGCAGTGTTATGAACGAATAGTCCTACACCGATTGAATTAGCGATTAAGTCTCGCTTTGCTTCAGTTAAAAGGCAAAGTGAAGCATAGAATTATGATCAGAAAAATAAACAGCTAGTTCTCAAGTTGAGATTCAATGTTGCACTTTTCATATATTTCAACTGAAATCACATATTATTCCTCCGCTCACAAGACAGTATAGCTTCATGAACACACCGACACTCCCACACACCCGCACAAACCCTCGCGCGCCGACACTCGGACAGTGGCGGTGGCGGTGGTGGCGGTAGTGGCGGTGGTCCCCGTGATATACAGCCGGGGTGCAGGTCGCGGCGTCTCGGCCGACACCCCCTGACTGATTTACCGGTCGTGCACGCAGTCTGCGCCCCGGTTTACAGCCCACCATAACTCACCACCCAGGTAATCCAACGCAAAGAACGGTGGTGCCAGGCGGCAACCCTGGAGAAAGACGGGCGGCGGCGGTGTTGATGTCACCGTGCTGGGCGATGGGCCGTGTCGGCGAGCGATGCGGGTCGTGTCGGCGGGCGGTATCGGTCGGTGATGGGTTTATTGGAGACTGGTCTACCGCTCAGGTGAGGTGTAATCGTGTCACGGTGACGGTGATTTGACGTGAGATTAGTGCCGGGATCGGTTTGCAATCCGTGTTGGCTGTTACCGGACGATTATGGATCCTGGTGTTACGCGATAGGATCGGACTTAAGTGTACCGCGGTTAGCGATGCACAAAATCCAGCGTTAGTAACTAAGATAACACATTTTCCCTGCATTTTTTTTAGAGCAAAGAGCGTTTTATGCTTTTGAATCGAACAAAACTTTGGAAAATGCCGTACAACAAAGAACGCCGTTGTTATTTTACTTTTACAGACAAGCGTGTTCCTGGTAACATGTTTGAAGCATATATATCCATATGCTTGATTGCTTGAGACTTGTATAATGGATATTTATGATGCTAGCTAATAAACAGTTCAGCTCCTTGCTTTCGTGGACACGCAAGCCATGCCAGCGGCTTCGTTCGATGCACGCAAACTCTTCAGTCTAAAACATTGCGCCGTGCTACGCAATTGCTATTATATATTTCATCGGATCACGCATTAATTGTAAACGTGTCCTTGAAATGTTTCTTATGGTAAATGGATATTAATTTCATTATGAACCCATGCATTTCTTCGAAAATCAACTTAGCTTACTGAAAATGCTCCCTTATATTTGTCGTACCTACTGATTTAACAATTGAATTTGAATTTATAAATTGCTGGGCATCAATCCAGTGGTGGGAGTGAATAAATGAATGGTGGATCACAAGTAATGATAAATTGGCATTTTGGTGGCTAGGTAGGTACAATATCCATTCCTCAGCGTGTTCGCTTCGATATTTTGATCCTCTTCGGCCCACACACATGCCTACATACATAACTAGTTGCGAGTACATCGGACCAGGAAGCAGGTCTTCGCCCTCTTTGTTCTATTCCTTCAACAACCCTGTATTGAAACGTTAACGAACACGCTAGCTTAACGATGCATCCAGCGTTCCCTGGGCGCTGATTGGTTGGCGCGCTGCTCGCGTTTGTCGGCGCTGAACAGAGAGCCATTTGTTGACGGAGCCCCGGGGAGCGGACAGTTTATTTGCCGATCTCGACAGAGTGAAAATTTATCGGCGACAGAATGTGTGCCTGGTGAAGTCTTGGACAAATTCGACAGATGGACTTAGTCGATTGGGTTGCCTATGCTCTTTGTGTGGAGTGGCATGAGACTGTCTGTCTCGTGTTGATCTAGTGCGACAGTTTCGATATGCAGAAGCCATCTCTGGCTAACAAAGCGAGTGGCGTATCATTTAACCCGCGCCCCAGTGGCGGTCTCAGCCAACTTCGCCCTAGTGGGGGGGGGGGGACATATATTACCACCCACCTCTAACTCAAAAACTAAGAGGGCTAGAAAGACGCGGTAAAAAGCAGTCGATTGCTCTCAATGAGTACGTTTGAAAGTTTTCAGTCATTTTTCACCTTGGAGCAATATTGGGGTCACCAGAGGTCATCAAAGGTCAAAATTTGCTAATTGTCATTATATTTTTCAGAAAACATGCCGCTATCTCAGGAACTATGGTAGCTAGAAAAACGCATGGAAGAGCAATCGATAGCTTTTGAACTCTTCTTTTGAAAAGGTCATTATCAATATTGACCTCAGGTCAACGGTTTAGCCTCCAGAGGGCAAAAACTCCAAAAATAGCTGTTTTTACGAAAAGTGTTTTTCGACAATAACTTTCGACTGCAAAAAGCCACGACATTTCTATTGCCAGAATCGTGTTCCCCTCGCCGAGACGCGTCGAATGAACAATAATTTGACCTTGAAAGGTCAACTTGAAAATTTGACCTCAGGTCAAGGTCATGACCTGACCGGAAAAGGTCATGCTGCATATCAGTCGATGCGTCTCAACAAGACAAACACAATGAGACCATCCCCAGCGTTCTATCTCTTTCCAATCGCGAGTTATTGGAAAAAATCTGTTTGTAGCCTCAAATGACCTCGGATGACCTTTCTAGAGGCTATCAGCAAAAACGACACCTTGGTCATCACGAGTGGACTAAATCATTGTGATTCTGAAATATTTGGACTGTTCCTATGCGTACACACGGATCTAGAGGCATTTTCATTTTTCTCCATTGACTTGTAATGGAAAGGTCACGCCACTGACCTGACCTTAGGTCACGGATAAAGAAAAAATCCGAGATATACAAATTGTAGGCGCCCATAACAGCATGCAATCCACCAAGTTTAAAAGCTTTCTGACAAACACTGCAGGCTGGACACGATTGCAAACTTTTTTTTAGGCTTGGTCAGTTAACTTGACCTGGTGACCTGACCTGACATGACCTGGGGTTAAAAATTTCACACATTGTCCAAAATTGATGTACCAAAAGGTACCCCAAGCGGCGCGGCGCTACGCGCCGCGGTTTTTTATTCACATTCAAACAAACGCGACAGGGTGATAACATATGCCCCCCACTGGGGCGAAGGTTAAGAGTCCCAATTCATTGTTGATGCCTTTTTTCACTTATTTTTCGCGGAAGAACACCGGCCAACTCTCGAAATTATATGGAAAATTGACTTTCTCGTTTTCAGCAAGATTATGCATTGTTCAGCACACAGCTGCTCCTGCAGGACTTAGGAACCGGAATCGGGATAATCTGAAACTGATAACTTAGAGTCATGTCAGCAAATAATCATTTCATGCGCCAGTTCATGTTTGAATCATCTGCTGTGTGACATGTGTATTTTAATTCAAACATAACTCAACATGTGTCTACGAAAATGGCAACCTCACGTCATTCTGATATGCACGAAGCCGCATTGCCAGCAATGCCCCAACAGGTTCTCCACTGCACTAAATCGTGACAGCTGTACCAGTCACAGCATCTCAAACACATCTCTAAATTATGCACGTCGCGCAGCGTGTCATACCTGGCATTATTTATGACACGACAGGTTCACATGTCGACATTATGCGGCACATGTCACCTGTCATTGTATAAGTTTGCTCGACATGCTGAGACTAATGGCGACATGGATGCCACCTGACATGCCGACTTGTCACCTCCGGCTGTCAAAGTAGCCGCCAGTCATTAATGCACGAGCTGTCCATCGACATGAAGTCGGGAACGACGTGTGGAACTGTGGAACTGTGGACTCTAAGCTATTAGTTTCAGATGATCCCGATTCCGGTTCCTAAGTCCTGCAGGAGCAGCTGTGCGCTGAACAATGCATAATCTTGCTGAAAACGAGAAAGTCAATTTTCCACATAATTTCGAGAGCTGGCCGGTGTTCTTCCGCGAAAAATAAGTGAAAAAAGGACTGTGGAACGACGTGTCTCCCAGAGACAGTTCAGAGAATATGTCTCCACCACCCTCAACAAACATCAGAGCCTCGGCCGCGTCCACAAGACGTTGAAGATGTGGGAGGGTGCTTCCGACGACCAGCACAGAGCCGCTGAGTCGATGGAAGATGGCGACCGGACGCTCGTGTCGGACCGGGACAAGGCGAACGCATTCAACCGCACCTATGCGACCGTATCGAAGCAGGTGCGGGACCGGAAGGTGGACCGCGACACCAAAACCAGACTGAAGGCGTCCAACGTCAAGACGTGCCATGAGTGCTGGGGGCGGAAGTCCGGCTACTGCTCACCGTTCTCCGAGGAGGAACTGACGCGACAGATCTCGCAGGCGCAACTCAAGAAGTCGCCAGGCCCAGACGACCTGTGTAATGAGCACATCAAGCACCTGGGCCCGAGAGCGCGCGAAGTCCTCCTTCACCTCATCAATAGCTCGTGGCAGTCCGGCGTGGTCCCGCGGGAATGGCGGCGCGCTGTTATAGTGCCCATTCCCAAGGTGGGAAAGGACCCAAGGAAGATCGCGAGCTACCGGCCCATCGCGCTGACGTCCCACGTAGCCAAGCTGGCCGAGCGGGTGATCGCGACCCGTCTGTCACACCTCGCCGCCGAACGCAACATGATCCCACCCGAACAAGTCGGATTCCGCGAGAAGCGGGGCGTCGAGGATGTCGTCGCCCGGCTAACTCAGCAGGTCCAAGATGGATGGCAGCTCAAGCCGTGCCCGCCATCAAGACGTCAAGTCCCGGACGGAGAAGCAGCCCAGAAGTATGTCCTTGTGGCATACGACTTCTCCCGCGCATACGACCGGGTCGACCACCGTCTTCTGAGGGCGCGTCTTGCAGAGTTGGGAATCCCGGCCTGCTACAACACCTGGGTGTGGGCATTTCTCCGAGACCGGAGGGCCTGTGTCGAAGTCAACGGCACGAAGAGTGGCGAGCGCGTGTACAGGGCGGGCCTGCCGCAAGGCAGTGTCCTCTCTCCGACCCTGTTTCTGTTATGGTCGGCGCCGCTCGTAGCAACGCTCAAGACCCTGCCCGGCACAACCCCATTCATGTTCGCCGATGACACCTCGACGCTCTGCGCCGGCAACTCCATCGCCGTGGCCCGGGACCGGGCGCAGCTGGCGGCCAACACGCTCGTGAAGTGGGCCCGCCGGAGTAAGATGGAGGTCGCGGGTCAGAAGACGCAGCTGCTCGTCCTCTCCCAGAACCCCCGAGACGCCGTCGACTGTCACATCCACGTGGCGGGTCAACTGGTGGAAGGGGGACCTGAGCTGAAACTTCTGGGAGTGACGCTAGACAGGACGCTGAGCTTCGGCCCGCACTGCAGAAGTCTCCGTCGGCGCGTCCGGCCCCGAGCGGCCCAACTCCGACGTCTCACCGGCCGCAGCTGGGGGTTGCAAGAACAGCAGCTGCGCGCCGTCGCAAACGGCTACGTGCGCGGCGCGATAGAGCACGCGGCTGCTGCCTGGCTGCCGGCAGTGTCCAAGTCCAACATCGAGATCCTGGAGCGGGAGATGCGCGCCGTGGCGAGGATCGTCACGGGCTGCATACACTCCGCACCACACCACGGTGTGACGGCCGAGGCTGGCATGCTGCCTGTCGCGGCACGACGTACTGCGCTAGCGGCGCGTATGTTCGCGAAGGCTGCCGCGCTCCCGCCAGAGGATCCCCTCCGAGCGGTCGCCATGGCTGACCCCCCTCAGCGCCTCAAGCTGGTCACGGGGTGGCGCCAAGTAGGCCGGGAGGCCCTGCGGGAGCTACGGGTCGAGCTGCCGGTTGAGGCCCTACTACCAGAGCGACCGCCACCGTGGACGCCCACCGGCAAGATCACCTTCAACCTGAGCATTGGCGCGCTGCCCGCCGGTCCGGCGAGGTCCACGAAGAGAGACGCAGCGCTCCATCACCTGGCGTCCATGACGCAGTGCGCGACGTGGGCGTGGACCGACGGCTCGTCGAGCGGCGGGATCCTCCGCGGGGGGGCTGGCGCCCTCATCGTCGGAGCTGATGACAGCCGCACCGAGCTCCGTGTCCCAGCGGGCACACTCTGCTCCAGCTTTCGAGCGGAGATGGTCGCCCTGCAGGTGACGCTGGACCACATCCTGGAACACCAGCGGGACGCACCAGAACCAGTCGTTATATGTACCGACTCGCTGTCGGCGATAGCGGCGCTGAGAGAGGGTCCGTCGGCACAGCGCTCGGCCAGAGGCGCTGCCATATGGAAGCAGCTACTGGAGCTCACCGCCGGAGACCGAACGGTCACCCTCCAGTGGGTTCCATCCCACTGCGGGATCCCAGAGAACGAGTCCGCCGACGCCCTGGCAAACGAGGCTGCGACGCTGGCACAAGATGACGTCATGCTCGATGTAGACACCATCTACCGAGCGGCAGTCCGCACCGCCAGAGACCGCGCCGCAAGGGACAGGCCGACATACCCGGACCCCGACCGCAAAGCCGCAACGGGGTGGTACAGAGAGCTTATGGGTGCAAGATGGCCACCACCTCTCACCAACATGGACAGGACGACAGCAGTAGACGTCCACCAGATCCGCACTGGGCGCTGGAGCGGCTCGGCGCAGTTTCTCCATTCCATCGGACGAAACCCATCTGCGGACTGCCCACAGTGCAGGAACCTCGACTGCCCTGCAGCTCGTTGCCCGCTGTGCGGCGAGCAAGCCGACACACCTCGACACATCCTGCTGACCTGCCCGGGACTGATGGGGGTTCGCCTCAGAATCCCGGCGGTCGGCAACATACTGCCGACGGTGGAGGAGGTCAGGCGCGGCGACACGGTGGCGGCCCTGGTGGCCGCCTTCAGGGCCCTCCAGAGCTGAAGCTACACCGCGGCTCTGCCGCGGATGGAGGGAAAACCAACAACAACAACAACATGAAGTCGGGCGGAATTTGTGGTCAGTTGAGTTTTATATTCAGTGTGCTGCATCGCCTGGGGCTGCGACGCGCGATGGAAGAAACGTGTTCGCTGTGAACCGTGCGATTCTGGTAGCATGTACCCTCATTTTTTTTAAGAGAGGTCACTTGCGCTCTTTTTCAAGCAGGTCAAGTACTCACTAATGATTTGTCGACGGTGAAAAGTATTGTTTCCAATTCAACACTGTACATAATGTGACAAATTATTGACGTGACAGAATGTTACTACATATGCTTATTCTAAAAATGTTTTGAAATCGTAGATTAAGTATCAAATTGCGTAAAATGCCTTGCGCTTTGGGGCAAATCATTTGTAGTCCGCATCTGTTCAGCTGCGTGTCAAATGAATGCAAACATATGTGCATTTAGACACAGCACAATCACAGCGTGAAATGCTTACTTTGAAATGCGCTGGAGACAAATATGTATGTACTTCGAAGCTTCATCGTACACAGAACACATTGGTTTAATCTCTTAGGTTTAAATAGATGTAGCATTTCCCATGCCATGCACGATGGATATGGACAGTGTCGCTACGTTGGCCTGCCAGTACGCAATAAATTATATGTGGCATCTGTCGAGGAACAATGCACTGCACCACACATATTCTACTTTACACACTGCATATGGTTTACTTTTCACACTGCATATGGTCTCACGCATGAATTTTTGAACAGCGTGAACAGTTCATAAAGTTCCCAATATGAGTCTAAATAGACACTTTTTAGCGCAATTGGTTACGGAAATCTGCACGACCACATGCCGTTAAATTAACTACCGGCACTCACCATAATTAATTAGGCAGTGCCAGCGGCCCCATTGCCCCGCTATTAACGCCTCGCGGAGCACCGTTTCACCGCGCGCGTGCAACGGTGGCGTTCTGCGCTGCCATATGTCACGGCTGGCAGCCGGCCGGTGCTGCCATATTTCAGCGGCGGCGGTGGCAGTGGCGCATTGCAGTGCTGCAATTTCCGCGCAGTGGTGATTACACTGCCGGGCCCTCCCTAACTCGCACCATTTATATTCCCCGGCAGACAAGTCAAATTTTTGATGCTCTTCATAAGGATCAAATTGCCCCTCCGGAGAGCCATAAATTAAGCTTTATTGCCCAGATAAAATAAGCTTATTTTGTTGATGTCAGACGGTTATCTGCAATATGGAGCAATACATTTATGGCGCCGCCCATAAAAATGACAAAGGTCCGCCATCGGCGCCGAGCGGCACATCCGGCGCGGCGGCGCGCCAGAATTGCCGCTCTACAAACAACGGAGCGAACCCGGCGCGGGCGCGGCGTTTTCGGCACGCCGCCGGTGACTGATGGTAATGTTTGCTCTCCGCTGCATGGAGGATGCCATGCTAATCGACACTGTGATATGACGTTTATTGCTGTGATTCTATCCTCCTTATTCTATACTATCTCGGACTCGGAGGAACAAGATATGTAGCTCCGTTGTTAGCCAAGGAGCTACATATCTTATAATATGTAGCTCCTCCTTATAATATACCCCTTAAAGCCAACCTTGAACTAGGGTGGCAATCGCATAACAATGCTTGTTTTGTACTCTGTAGATGCGTACCTACTATGTGAATGTGCATGCGCTCTGGAAGTGCTCGTCTATGCCACGGACGGTAGATTAAAAAAAAGATCGCCAATAAACACAACTGCAAACGCAAAAAAAAAACCGCACGCCCGCCGCCATCCGCATTCCGCAAACAACGCCACCGCAAACGCCACAAAACTGAAACGCCCGCACCGCAAGCCGCTAACGCACTAGCAACGCCACCGCAAATTTGGGATCCTAAGCTTCTAAGAGAGACTAGGATCCTAAGAAAGTTAGGTTTGTCGAGGAAATGATAAATGTCTTTTTAAAGATTGTTGTTCACTGAAACTTAACTCCAGTACCAGAGGGTGTTGTTAAGCGATCAGCTGGCGAATCTAACCAAGCTTGTCTCACCCAAGGCCATCTATAGAAGGTACAGTCACTCCGCCGTCGACCAATCAGAGACAGATCCTGAGTGACGTCACCCCTGATGCTCGCAAGGGGTACTCCATTCCTTTGCAACTTAAAAATGACTTATTTCATTTGAAGATTATTGATGGCACTCTACACATACCGCTCAACCGTTGATGTCAATGGAAAGCCCAACTAATTTTCTAGCGACAAAAAACAGCAGCAATATGCTAAGAAATGGCCGGTTTTGAAGATAAGACGATTTAAAAACCCTCTGCAGCAGCAGGAAAGCAACGTAAAAATGCATCGAGCTTATATTTTTACTATGAATAAATCATTTTTCAGTAAGTTTTTAGATATGGTATAGATTTAAGTGACAACTTTATTACAATATTTGAAACTTTATTTCAAAATAATATTTTCAAAAAATGCAGCTGTTGGCAAGAAGCTTGGGAGTGATTGTGGCGCACCGCGCCAATAATTGTCCTGAGGCCCCCTTATGATGTCATCAAAAGTGGAGTGACATGAGCCTGATATGGATGTCTAACCAACATTGTTGCTTATCTCCGAGTCTGAATTTTGTATCATCTTGATTTCTTATTTATTCACAAAAAGCTGCCGAAATGCGCCAGCCGTTTGCGAACCGTCGGCCCCGTGGTGTAACGGTTAGCACTCAGGACTCTGAATCCTGCGATCCGAGTTCAAATCTCGGCGGGACCTGATTGTTTGCCTTTTGAAGCGAATGAACTTGGTAACGGACCTTGGGAATTACTAAAAACGAACACTCGTGAACTTAATCAGGAACTCTCAACTCTGTTCTTTTCCGTTGGATGCTCATATTCCTCTCTATAGATGTCGCTAGTGGTTAGCGCCTGTTAAAATGCTGCGCCGGATAATTATCTACCCGGCAATAGATGTCGCTAGTAGGGAGCGCCTGAAGGTATACTGTACCGGATAGCACGCCACTTTGGCCCATAGATGTCGCTAGTAGTGGGCGCCTGAAGGTATGCTGTACCGGATAGTACGCCACTTCGGCCCATAGATGTCGCTAGTAGTGGGCGCCTGTAGATATACTGTGCCGCATGGCGTGCTGGTCTCGCCACTGTCCCGCTCACTGTACGTACGCATGGCAAACGAAGTAGCCGTTTATAAAAAAATATCAAATAACTGTTAGAACTGAATCGTCTTCTAACATCTTGTTTCACATCTTATGATTTATCTTGAAGAAGACGAGATGCATGGACGATAGCTTATTAACTAAAAAAGTAGTAAAATGGCATTGTAACATCGAACTTTTTACAGGTATGAAAACGAAATAAGCAAACGTCATCGAAAAATTGAAGTTCTATATTCCTCATTTAAATCTACTACTCATCATCAAAACTGAACAGCTGGGAATCGCTTCATATCCTTACCTGCACCCCATGGAGTTCCCATTGGATGTTCGGATCTCTCGCTCGACGGCTGCCCATCACAAATCCCTCGTGGTGGCGTCTAAATCATTCGACGGTGCGCCGGCACATTCTCTTTGACGCTGATGAAGGTTTACGGGTCATATTTGCGAAATTATTCGGCCCATTCGGGATCGGAGTCGCCGCCGGCCGGAAAGTTATGGGGACTGTAATTCCAGAGGTGATTTAGCGCAGGCGAAAGGGCTCTACACTGAAAAAAACTTACACCTAGAGAGTTATTTTTGGAGTTTTTCCACTCCAGTTTGGCGAATAATCACGCACCAATGGCATATAATGATTATGTTTTGTAGCGTATTCTTACTCTCTGCATTGCATTAAGGGCGTTTTTGAAAGTTATTCTTAAACCTGGTACTATAATCATCTCTTTTGTGTTTTAGCAAGTGGTAATTTTATCTTCTAATTTTATCACGTGTCCTTTTTATTCTTTCGGGTTATAAATTTATATCAGTCTCAAAGAGGCATGGGGTAATTTTAGCTTATTTCACAGTGATAAACAAGGTCATTGGAATATATTTGTGCTGAACTCCCATTAGATGGTAATAAAATTGGCAGCTAGAGTACCTTTATCAAAACTGCATAAAAATAAACTTCTGTGGAGTAATTAGGGTAATTTTTATACTCCATTACGGCTGATAAATTGACGCGACAGAATAAAACTATTCTCATGTAGGTGTAAAAATTACTTCCTTCGTGATAAAACTATCATGTCCGGACAATAATTTTATAACCATGGAGTAATATTATGTGGTAGCATTACTAACATTATTCTTCGGGAGTATTCGGGAGCGTATTTCAAGCAATACTGTATCCACGGAATATATAGTCTACGACATGGAATGGACAGGAGCTTCGATTAGCATTGCCACGTGTGTAACCAAAAATCAAGGATTTTGCCGGATGAATATCCGGAGATCCGGAGGATGCGGATGAATTTCTTTCCACGTGGGTTTACATTTTCATATATTTTCTTAACATTTCATACATTTTTTCTTAACAATCGTCGAATGGTTCGTCTTCAAGGGCCAAGTTATGACTGTGACTTTGAAATGGTAACCGTATATTTTATTGGAAACTTTTAGCACACATTGTTACGGGAGCATTTATACATATTCATTGCATTAGAGTTTTAACATTGGTCTAAAATTAAATGAAATTCGATGAAATTCGTCTAAAATTTGATGAAGATGAGGAAGTGCGAGCACTCGCGCTCTACTTTCAGGGTCCCAGGACTATATATGGCCTTGGTCCCAGGGCGTATCGGTTCCTACAAAAACGGTACGTCCTTCCCCATCCTCGAACTCTGCGGAGGAAGATGGAAAAAATACAGATGCGACCTGGCTTTCATGACGCTATCTTGGCTCTCATAAAAGAGAAGTTCGCCGGAGCAAGTGTCAAGGACAAGCTGTGCATCATTTCGTTCGACGAAATGCAGCTGAAACCAAGGTTGGCCTACCAGCGGGGTGATGACGTCATCGAGGGCTTCACTGGCCCATGGCTCTCTCTGCCGCGCCAATGCCTGCGCCGACCACGCCTTGGTCATGATGGTGCGGGGCGTCAGTGTCACCAAACGCTGGAAACAGCCCATCGATTTCTTTCTGAGTTCCGGAACGACCAAGGCCGTTGTGCAGCAGCAGCTGTTAACACAGTGTGTCCAACGTGTAACAACAACAGCGGGATTCACTGTGCTAGCTACAACTTGTGACATGTCAAAGAACAACCAGGCGACCTACAGACTGCTCGGAGCTGCGGAAACCGGCTTGTTCACCGTGGACGGGCACGAGGTTACTGCTCTGTATGACGTGCCTCACATCTTCAAATGCATACGAAATGCATTAATGAAATACGATATTGAAGTAGACGGTGAAATAGCCTCTTGGAGTCATTTAGAAACACTACGCACTGGAATGCGCTTCTTTCCCACGGGCTGCTCCAAAACTAAGCCAGAAACACATCAGGCCAAACAGCTTTGAAAAATGAAAGTCAGCTATGCCCTACAGGTGATGAGCCGGACAGTAGCAGCAGCAATCACATTGCATGCGACCCACGGCAAGCTCCCGCGCACTGCACTCCCGACTGCTACTCTCCTGCTGCGCCGCAACGACCTGCTCGATGTGCTAAACTCTTCCGCCCGGTTCGACCCCTGCTCAAAGCGACGCGCGATATCCAGCCTCCATCCAGCAACGGCGGGAGAACACATGCAGTTTCTTCAGGAGAGCGACGCCTGGCTGCAGCGGTGGACGGTCGGTGGCGGTGCCAGCATCGACTCCATTCGAGGACTGCGACAAACGATAAAAGGCGTGGTGAAAATCTGGGACTTGTGTCAGGCTGCTGGGTGCACGTTCCTGTGCACTCGCCGCTTAAACCAAGATCCAAGCTACTGAAAATGAAAGAGTTTATCTCGGCAAAAATATATATTAGGCATTTACACGGTGCCTGTGTACCTACTTATAATGAAGAAACATTATGACAACGTTTGAAACGTTTAACACAACCCCTCCTCTAAGTGCATTTATGAAACGTGAGTGGGCCAATAAAGGCAACTAGTTTTAGCTGTAACAAAAAAGCACTTCTGGGCACGTAAATGGGGTATGTGTGGTAAAATGTGGTAAAATTCACCACCCCATATCGCCTCTACCGGAAACCCGTTTTAACCCCCGAAGGACATTGGCAATAGAGCAGGATCGTTCATGTTTATCAAAACAGCCGGCAACTTTCTATCGCAGCGAAAGGTTGGCTAGGACGAGAGTCATTGCTTTCACTGACTATGACAAACCTACTCGAACGGATTTTCACCTAGGAAGTTACCAACGAATGTTGAAAAATACAGCAGCACCATGAAAAAAACCTTACCCACCATCCTCAGCAACGCCGCCTCCCGCCGGCGTCCACCGGAAAAGGGCGGCAAACGAGCGAAGTTTAAATTGTCAGAAGTGATTCCCCAGACAGCAACACCTGATCAGAATAAAATGCACCTTCTCATATTGCCCCGGTACCCCGTTATGCCCCACCTTCCCCTATTAGTTATAGGTCTGGCAACTATACTTTCATCCTCGTAAAGGAAGTAACCACAGCGAATCCGCACGACTAAATCATCAGGTCGCCAAAAACTCGGCAGTTACAGGAAATCTCGATCTTGTCCATTCCATGTCGTAGACTATATATTCCGTGCTGTATCACTTTCTTGATAATCCTATTCCGTTGTGACATAACTAATCAAAAAGTGATTAATCTATTCGTCCAGCACAGTATTATTCCAAGAATAATATTTTCGGAACGTCTCTTCAGTTCGCGACCATTCGCGAACGCCATTGTGCTCAAGTCGTCAGAACCAAGGCCTTCTGTCAGAGAACCGAGCAAGCGTCCCAGTCCTCGAAGGTGAGCTGAAATTACTGTATACTTTGTGTTTTGTTAGTATGACTTTACAGTAATCCGCAGTATGACCATACAATCCAAGAAATGCGTTGACGTAGATTTGCGGACGAAGATTTCCGCGATGATGAAATTCTGGAAGACAAATTGTCAAAACAAATTGACAAATTTTTGTTACAAACAAACAAAACAAATTGTTAAAACGGTCATATCCGGACATCTACTTTTTGTTGTTTCTATCCTCCCAATATCACGATAGAAGAAAACACGTTTAATGAACGTATTTATATCTTGTTCAGTGTTCACTGCCTGATACAGCTGTCCATGAAATTAAAATAAAAACGGTTCTTTTCTTTCTCAAAGGTGACTCTGCGGAAGAACAGCTTCCGACAGAAGCTTCGGAACAGATTCAAGAACTGTCGAAAGCCACTGAGCATTGAGTAACGCCGTCATCGACACGGAAAGACGAGCCAGGGGCATCGTTGTGAAAAAGCGTGCGGCAGCTGAAGAGGGGATGCCGGGGATGTTTCCCAAAACGAAGAACTCGAAGCTAGACATCAACACCGAAACCGCCAAGTTCAGTGCCAAGCTAAAGCACGCCGATGTCACTCACAAGACATCTGTTCTCAAAGATTCCTTCGAGGTTCGGCGGATATGCCTCACGAGCAACCGAAACCGGAAGACTGGCGAGGAGATGAAGGAGATATTCCCGGATATGTACAGCGAAGCTACCGTAAGTGTTGCTTTATTCGGTATTTAAGTCTTGTCTAATGTTATGTGTGATTGAACTCGAAATTCCTTTACTAACAGGGTAGTTCATTAGGAAAATTTGACCGCCACGGTGACGTCACAGTGGCTATGCGTAAGCGTGGTGTAGTTAAAATGTCACATTTGACATCTGTGCCTTTTAAGGGTGGATTATCGAGAAACGGGGCTTCAAACATTCATGTAAACGTGTTTTTTTTTTTTATAAACTTCCCAATTATAAGCTCGCCAGTTGACCCAGATGATCACCATCTTCCTATGTATTATGAATGCGTGGGAACTTTTTCCCGCCAGCGCGGCAGCGTGATGTAACGGTAAAGGAATTTTGAAACTCGTTAACGGGGGATGGTAGAACTGAACTAACTATATAATTAGTGGCACCATTTTATATCCGCGCTATCAGGGAACAACATTGAATAGGAAAACATCTGGAAAATTTGTATAATTTTCAACCCACTCCCTCTGGTTTTTCTACCGCCTGCTGGGAAGTCACCCCCCCCCCCCCTCCCATCTAACTTGGCGGGTCCTAAGCAACGTAACCGTAAAGAAACACTCAAGGCGGAGTTGGGAATCTTGTCACAAACCATGACGAAAGCATTCCAGTCATTTTTATCAGGTAAAAGATCACCAGAGGTTGACACTTGACGTGGCGCGCTTTCAAACTTTTTGTGAGCTGGAGTAACTTACCTGACCTGACCTTCCACAATGATATAATGTTCACTTGATGTTGCTTGATGTTAATTCCATTCATTAATGTGATTTTGCGATGTTTCCAGGTGTGGACTGACTTGGGAATGATCATGGGGCTCGAGGAGGACGTGAAGGAGCATGTCCTGCACAAAATCAGACATACCGCGAAGAAGTATGCCCAGACGATGATAAACGTGGAGCCGGCCGACAAAGACGGTGAGTTTTGAACGGGCACAAGCACACCTTTTCGGATGAGGTGTTCCTCTAGCAACAATCGTGCCGGGGGGGGGGGGGGGATACTCTTCTTCTATATAACTGGGCTCGAGCCGATCATCGTAGACAA
Source organism: Amphibalanus amphitrite (assembly GCF_019059575.1). Lineage (NCBI taxonomy): Eukaryota > Metazoa > Arthropoda > Thecostraca > Balanomorpha > Balanidae > Amphibalanus > Amphibalanus amphitrite. The sequence continues at coordinate 23,558 of NW_024883599.1, forward strand.
TATATTCCTGGCCAGGGCTGGAATAATGTTTAGATCTGACTGATTTTTTTTTTTTAGCGAATGTAAAGTTAGGCCCGAGGTATTTTCGATAAATACGAGGTCAGGCCAAAACATTAGCCAAGACCAAGTGTAGGAAGGTATTTCCCACGCATGCTTCTTCCTGCACAGGGGTGTCGATTTTTCAAAATGGTTGGGGTGCTCAACCCCTGCACCGGGTGAAAGATTGTAGCTTTGCCATGGGGCACAACCGTACCTACAAGGCATGGTTGTGTATCCCCATAAGGTACTGATAATCCCGGGATTTCCACTAATATTTCCCAAAGGTTGAACGTCTGCTCGTCCTAGTACTTGGCTACCTCATTACATAAACATCTTTCCGAAAAAAAAACGCGTACATTTGCCGGCAGCTCGGCAGCAGCCCCGGCACCTCTGTAATAAGGTGACAGAAACCGATGACCGCGATTAGCACCGGTGCAGCAGCCCCTGCGGTCCGCAGGGGCGGACATTGCGCGGGAGGCAACGGTATAGCTACGAGGCTCTGGCGTTTATCAGACGATCACAATAATCGCTGAAAAAAATAACAGGTGATTGCATTTCGATATTTATGGGTTTACGACTTTCCTCAGTGGCGTAGCCAGGTGTGCTCGTGAGCCCCCCCCCCCCCGCCCCATCAGGTTCAGGGGCCCATCGGATTATTCGGGCCTGAGGGGCACTGCGGCGCCAATTGGCCACTGAGGGTCCACGTTGGCTATATTTGGACTCAGAAGGACCCCACAGGGCTCGTAAGAACACCTCATGGGCCCACAAGTACTAACATTAACCCGCGCCCGGCTGGGGGTCCTGGATTTCCACGCCCTGCTGGGGCGTGGAAATCCAGGCGTGTTTGAACACCCCCCCCCCTTCTAACTCGGCTCCTGGGCCACGTAGCGATACGCGGAAGGCGGCGTTCGAAAGAGCGTCAAAAATAATGAGGAAATCACTTCGGTCAATTTTTGGTCAGGTCAAAGGTGAGGTCACCAGAGGTCATTGAAGGCAAAATTTCGCCGATTTCCAGGTCGAATGTCGAAAATTTCCAAGAAGCCAACGCATAACTCGGGAACCAATAGAGCTACAGCGCCGCGGAAAAGCGCATTCGATAGCCCTATTAACGCCCTTTCTGAGTAATTCTTTCAGATTTGACCTAACGTCAACGGTTTTGCCTCCAGGGGGCAAAAACTGCAAAAATAGCCGATTTTTTCGGAAACAGTTTTTCTGCAATAACTTTTGACCCCAGCCTTGTACGAGCTTACTTTTACCGGCATCGTGTTCCTCTCGTCAAGACGCATCGAATGAACTATAAATTGACCTTGAAAGGTCAACTTCAAAATTTGACCTCAGGTCAAGGTCATGACCTGACCGGAAAGGGTCATGTTGCATATCAGTCGATCCGTATCGTCGAGCTGAACACATCTAAGGCGTTTTCATCGCTCTAGCATGCCTCTATCAAAAGTTATTTGCGAAAAACTGTTAGATACCATTCGTGACCTAAGATGACCTCAGGGTATAAACAGGGGTCACGGACACCATTTTCATGTTCATTGTGTCTAAACCACTTGTAATTCAGTGTTTGGGAGTGTTTATAATGTCTTTCGTCCAAAAGAGGCGCATTTCAATTTTCTCCCATTGACTTATAATGGGGAGGTCGCAAAATTGACCTGACCTTAGGTCATCGATATCAAAATTCTGAGATATACATTTTGTACATGCTATTGCTCTTAGCAATCGCTGAAAGTTTCAAAGCGATCGGTCACTCGGTGTAGCTATGACAAACATTGAAACTTTTTATGAGGTGAGGTCACTTCAAGTGACCTGGTGACCTGACCTTGAGTGACCTTGGTCTGAAATTTTCACAACATGTGTAGAATTGATGTATGATAAGGTGTACCAAAAACGGCGGCGCTCCGCGCCGCCGTTTTTGAGATATTCGCGAAAAACCACAAGGGGGGGTGTTCAAACACCCCCCCCCCCAGCAGGGCGCGGGTTAAGATCTCCATAAGAGCCCCAAGCCAGCCTCTGAGGACCACTTGCCGGCCTCTGGGGGTCTTAACCGGCCTCTAGGGGGCCAGCTCTAGGAGCTGCACACCCGCCTGTAATGGCCCCACACCCATTTCTCTGAGGGCCCCTATAATGGCGACCGGCACCCCTGAGCGCCACACCGGCGTCTCTGAGGGCCCCACACCCCTAACTCTGAGGCCCTATACCAATGCCTTTAAAAACCCTACATGGGCGGTTCTGAGGGCCCTTGACAGTTACCAGCGACCCTGACGGCCCAACACAGGTGACACGGAGGGTCCCAGCGGCGTCTGAGCGCACCATGCCAGTCTCTGAGAACCCCACAAGGCTCCTGAAGGCACCGGTGACCTCTTGATATCTTCTTGTCGGCCTATGAAGGATCCGTTCCGTAACAGCAGTTCTGAGGGCCCAACGCGCGCCTGTGATGGCCCTAAACCAGTGTCTCTGAGAGCCCCCACACCGGCGCCTCCAGTCCGAGGGCCCCACATTGCCATATCTGAGGGCCCCACACTAGTGCCTCTTAAGGCCCTATATCGGCGGCTCTGAGGGCCCAACATCGTAGCTTCTGAAGGCCCCACAAGTGCGCATGTGACGGCCACCCTGCCACCGGTGACATTTGAAGGCCCCACACCGGCGACTCTGAGGGCCCCATCAGCGCCTGAGCCCGTTCCGGTCTCTAAAGATGACCCCACAGGGTTTCTGAAGGTACCACCGGCCTCTGATGACCCTTTGCCGGCCTCTGAGGGCCCGTCGCCGGTCTCTGGAGCCCCCTGCCGGCTTGTAAAGGGTACGCGCCAGCAGCTCTAAGGGTCCGACACCCGTGTACGACGGACCCACACCATCTTTGTGTTATGTTCTGGTCACCGCGCATGCGTGCCGCGTGGCGGACGATACTAGCGCCACTGGTGGTGACACGGTAATTAGGGTCAGTCGTTCTTCTGAGCTCGCGAGAGGTGGCGTGTCATTGCCGGCCAATACACTCCGTAACCGAACACTTTGCAACTTAACGTCTTTTTTTCGCCCTTCTTCTTAAATCTAACTTTTCTTTTCTTTACATCTTTATTTCATGCCTTGTAAATTGCGTAATTGTTTCATTTTTAGTAGTGAACTACTGCAGAACAATTATTTTCCTCAAGCAGAGTTAGTGGGAGTTATTGAGGGACAAAATCATTGGGGGTGCCCGGAAAACCATTGGGGGTGCTCATTTGAGCATTGGGGGTGCTGCAGCACCCCCAAAGGTATACAAATCGACACCCATGTTCCTGCACGATGGAGAAATGACGTTTCACATATCCCAATGGCGTAATACATTAATAGCAGAGGGCAGGACAACTGTTCATTTTCTTGATGATTTTTTTTTTTGGCTTAAAGGAAGACTGCCACCTTTTTTACACAAAACGGTTTTCATTAGACCTAACCCACCTATGACCTACCCTGAAGTCTGTTTCCCGAAATTCGGTCTAGTTTTCAAGATATCCGCAATTGGACTTCAGATTAAAGCCATCACAAATGTGTGAAATATGGGAATGTAACATTACCATGTTAAAATCCCATCTCCCACACTTTTTGTGATGGCATCAATGTGAAGTTCGAATGCGGATATCTCGAAAACTAGGACGAATTTCGGGAAACGGACTTCAGGGTAGGTCATAGGTGGGTCAGGTCTACTGAAAACCGTTTTAAACCGAAAACCGTAAAAAGGTGGCACTTTAACGACGGGCGGGACAACATGTTGTACCTCACCTTTGGACAGCCAATCGTCGTTGGTTTTGCTATTATTCAAAAAGTGTTGTTTAACTCTAGTGATATTGAAAAGTCATGGTTGTCTCCATTCAGGTTGTCTCCATTCATGGTTGTCTTCATTGTCTCCAAATATACCACAGTTACATGCAGTTTGATACCTACTTGCACTCCATGCTTAACCATGACAGCGGAACATCGGGTACTAATTTCTGATTTCACTGAAATATTTTAACGACGTATAATTATTTTGTAATTATGCACCACGTTTAGTTGTAAGAGTGTATCGTACTACGCAAACGTACTACGCATCGTACTACGATTTTGAGAGTGAAAAGAAATCAGGAAGAAGCAAAGAATCGTCTCCAGATACTGTAGGTTAGCCTCAGTGTTAACCATAACGCCCTTGTGAGATGTGACCTTGAACGTCCTTCCAGTGATTTCGCATTGCGGCCGGCAGAGACGAAGTTTTGCCTCCCAGTTGAGACGCCGCTTCTCAACTAGGAAGCAAAATTACGTCCCTGTCGGCCGCAATGCGCCATTGTTAGCGGAGCGCCGCCAGAGTCAACATAAAGTTCTTGAAAAAGGCACACTGTATTTTCACCGCTTGTGAGCACTCGGACACGAAAACCGCACGACCGTCACGCTCCGGCTCCGTCCCCGAATGCCCGCCCCCCCGCCGGCCGCCGCAGTCAGCGGTCAGCCGGTGCCCCGCGGCGGTAACCTCCGCAGGGGCGAGGTCAGGCTCCGGCGGAGGGCAGGGCGCCCGCAGGGGCGAGGTCAGGTCAGCCCCGACTCGACTCGGACACCGCAGCGACGCGGTGTAACATAAACGCACATACGGGTACACTGCCCCCCTCTACACCAAGTCGCGCGGACAAACAAAACAACCAACAAAACTGGCGCGCGTGTCATATCATCTTGCGGAACTCGCCAAACCACACAAATCGCAACGAGAAGCGCAACAAAAGAAACACTTTTCACCCGCCATCACAGTCAATGTACGGCATCATCAACAGAGCAACTTCACCCGTAGTAAAGAGAAACATTCAGACAAAGCTTCCATGTATGTATAACAACAGCAGCCGGGGCGGTCATCGGAACTAAGGGTTTTACGAACTTTACGAAGTTGGAGATGCCGAAGGACATGTTTCGTCGGAACCCCCATCGCCAAGTGCCGCCGCCCGCCGTCCACGGTCACGCACGCGCCTCGACCGTCGGAAGAATGGGCTACTGTGCAATGGCCCCCTGCTCGCTCCATCTTCGTTCATCTCAAAACGCACCCGCTGACTTCTTCGCGATGAGGCGGGATCTCGAAGGCAGCTGCGTCGCAGAGTGGCAGACTGCGTCCGATCGTGATGCTGAAGCATCGGCCGAGTAGCTGCACGAACAAGACGTTGTCCAGTCGGAGCCTCACCGACTCCAGTTGGAGTCAGAACTCCAGCACGAATTATCTGTGACGGATCCGGCTGGGAGCCCGACGCCACCGCTGGTCCTGCGGCAGTGATGACATCCTTCGAGGTACGGCGATGTAGCAGTTGCTTGAGGTAAGCCGGTGCATCATAGTAAGTACGGAGCTGTGAGTGATGAGCCCTCCGTTCAACACCATCATCCGTCTTCACGAGGTAAGTAACACCACTTTCAGCCACTTCAGATACAGTCAGTGGACCAATATAACGTGCTTCGAACTTGTTTTCGAGGCGATGTCCAGGTAGCTGGACCGTCTTTTTCACACGGTCTCCGATTCGGAATGGCTTAAACTTCGGATGGCCTGCCTTCCACACATCCTGCCCTTCATCAGAGGCGACACGCGACTCTGTGTCCGCATTTCTCGCATCAAGTAGGAGGGCCGCAGGTGACGTACCGATTTCTGCATGCTTGGTGTTGTTGTACGTTGTCATAGCCTTGGCGAGGTGCAGGTCCCAGTCACCAGCGGAGTCCGTCAGTAAGCGAAGTGACTGACCAATCGTCCTGTTGCAACGCTCCACTGCACCGTTACCCTCGGGATGGTAAGGCGTGCTGTACGCGTGCTGAATCTTCCAGTCGCTCAGGACGGATTCAAATTCCATGCCACGAAACTCCGGACCATTATCAGACAGCACCCGCTGAGGAACCTTCAGAAGAGCTGGCAGAACACGATGATGAAACGCACGTGCCACCGCTGCTGCTGATTTGGATCGCAAAGGCACTGCCACTGCCCACTTGGAACAGTGGTCCACCGCCACCAGACATCCCAGGTGACCTCTTCCTGAGCGAGGGAACATGACGACATCGACTGCCACCAACTCAAATGGCGACTGACACTCTATCTTCTTCACGGGAGGTGGGTGTAATTGAGGCGATGGTTTGTAAAGCTGACAGCGCTGGCAGGTCCGTACAATGTCTGAGATCACCAACTGAAGTCCAGGCGCGAAGAGCCGTTGACCAAAAAGATCGAGCAGCTTATCTCTTCCGATGTGTGCCATATCTTCATGCGCGTGAAACACCAACTCGACCAGCCATGACCGCGAGATAACCGGCAATGGACCATTGTCCGGGTGGTCGAAGACAAGTAAATCATCCCTCAGCTGCAAATGATCCATGTGCTTCTTGAAACATTTCAGGCTCTCAGGCAGACGACCAGGCGGGGTTGTCTGTTCGACATGCGTCTTCAACTCCTTCAGCTGGTCACTGGAGGCCTGATGCTCCCGAATAGACGATGTAGTAGGGACTCCCATGTCAACAGTGTAGCTGACAGCGGCAGCCCTCTGAGCGTCAGGATCGGCGAACATGCTTACTTCACTCCCACCCAGTCGAATTTGAAGACTCGCGAAATCTAGGCAGATGCCGACAGTCCGAATGAAGTCAGCACCGAGGAGTAGACAATGGCCGAAGGAATCGGCCTCGTCAACGAGGAGAACCATGGCCACTGGAGCATGTGACGGCATACCGACTTGTGCGTGGATGAGCCTCTCGCACCGTGCTTGCCCACACAGGCCTATGATGGGTATGCTAACTCTCTGGATGGCGATGCCAGGATCATGAGATGAAATGAGCCGCAATGCACTGGCACTTATCATGCCGATGGCCGCACCGGTATCCAGTAATCCACACAGCGGCACCCCATTGCAGAACGCTGTGATGGTACACTGAGTGTGCTGGTCATGGTCGCAGCTTGGCTTCAACTTCTTGCAGGACGAGTTGGAGGACGTCGTGTCATCAACCTGAGATGCCGTGACTGGTGTCTCCTCCACACTCCTTGCAGAGACTCGACAACTCGCAACGCTCGCAGCGGTCAGTTGCGTTTTGTCGGTCTCCAGGTACGACTGAAGGAGATTGAAGTGAATGCCCCCAAGGCATTGTAGGTGCAGGATATCATTCGCTGAACGACAGTCATCAGTGAAGGTCATCGGGTTAGTTGGGCCAAAATGAACGACAATTTTTACTTTGTACATGGCTGCTGCCACGGTGAGCATATCCATCGCCAGAGGTTGTCCTGAAAACCGCATCAGCCTCAGAGACTGTCGAGATAACCGATCGAGCCGGAAGCCATACTTAGCGGGGCTCCGAAGGGCCTCATCTACCAGCCTCCGGCGAATGTCCCCACCGTCTGCAGGGAACCCATCTCTCTCAGTCATCCAGTGTCGAAGACAATCCACCAGAGAGTTTCCACCGCCTTCAGGACGGTACCGAAGACGAAGACCGTCTGGCAGTTCTTCGTTCTGGTAGGTCCCAGCGGCTGTTGCTGAGGACACTTGCATCCGTGACAGGAGATCTGCGGCGAAGTTTGATTGTCCAGGGACGTAGATAATTTCGTAGTTGTAATCAGCAAGTTCTTCCACGGTGCGGGCAAGACGATGGTTGACGAGCCGCATGTTGTGGAGGTACATCAGTGCCTGGTGGTCAGTGTAGATTTTAAAATGAACAGCACACAAGAATGAGTGGAATGTCTTGACTCCCCAGCGAAGAGCAGCAAGCTCACGACCAGTTACTGAGTAGTTCTTTTGCGCGCTGGTGAAGGTCATCGAGGCAAAAGCAATGAATCTGGGCTGTCCGTCCTGCTCTTGAGTTAAGCACGCTCCAGCACCGATAGCAGAGGCATCCACCCACAGACAGAGAGGACTTGCATCAGGTCTGTAATCGGGGAACGCGAGTGTTATATCAGCTTGCATGTCGGACTTCAGCTGTTCGAATGACTCAATCATCTCATCAGTCCAGGTCAGAACAGTCTTTGCAGGTAAGCCTGTCAGTGCAGACAGAGGTTTGGCGATTGTAGAGCAGTCCTTTACGAACTTCCGCTGGTAATTCACTATTCCCAAGAACTGTCGCAGCTGGTGAACCGTTCGCGGTTTATCCAGTCGCTGGATCTGGTCCACGTACTCCGGTGACTTCCGAAGACCCGATGAACTAATGATGTGTCCCAAGAACTTCACTTCTGGTTGAAACCAAGTACACTTGCGTCCGTTCAGCTTGATTCCCTGGGATCCGAGCGCCGTAAGAACGTCGTCGACCAGCTGCACATGCTTTTCAAACATAGTCTCCTTCAGAAGAATATCATCTAGATATACGACAAGCTTCTCACGTGCAAATCCGTGAAGAATCGTCTGCATTTCCTTTTGAAATTGTGCTGGGGCATTCTTTAATCCAAAAGGAAGGCGTCGAAACCTCCAATGGGCCCTGGGTGTGCTGAATGCAGTGTAGTCACGTGACTCTTCCTCCAGAGGGAGGTGATAATATGCCTTGGAGATGTCCAGTGCACTGAACCACTGCACTCCGTGATGAGTCCCAAAAACAGTATCGTTGACCTCTGGCATGGGAAATCTGGTTGTTACAGTCTTCTGGTTTAGCCGGCGATAGTCAATGCACAGTCGCAATGTGCCATCCTTTTTTCGGATTGGGACGATGGGAGCATTCCAAGAAGATTCACATCGCTCAATGATGCCGAGACGCTCCAAGTCTAGACACTGACGCTCGACTTCGTCCGCAACTGGGGCAGACATCTTCCGTGGTCTGATGTAAATGGGCGTATCATCAGTCAACTCAATACGATGTGGTGTCATCAACGACTGGAGCGCATCCGCATCCGAGCGCATGAACACTGTTGAGTGACGTTCGAAGATCTCCTGTACCGCCGCTCGCTGATCTTCAGAGAGACCCGGTATGTCGGAGGCCGAGGGACAGGAACCATCGGGCTCGATCCCGTCTGTGGATGCTGTAGAAGAGTACACCGGCACGCTTCCCTCCACGTCCAGGGCGCTGTCCGCGGCGGAGTCCAGGTAACCGAGAATAGAACCCTTACGCACTGATTCTGAAGCCATTCCCCGGTTGGATACGAGGACACGCGGGTTGGTTGGATCAAAGATACCCGAGACGAACTCTAGGTCACTTGACGCGTCCACACGACCAGCAAAGACAAGAGGACGGGAATTGATCTCGCATGAGCTACACGCAGCAGGGAGGACGGCTGAACAACCTAGTACGGCTGTGTCTCGCTTCGTCACTCGGGTTTCTCGTACCGCCACACACGGTACATCAGTCATGAACAATACACAAGACTCCTTCTTTCCGAGTGGTAAGTATAGTGTCCATCGAGATCGATCCTTCCGAGACCCAGAAACAGCGTTTCTATTCATGTCCAGGCAGAGGCCGTGTTGCTGCATGGCATCTCTCCCGATGATAAGTTCGACAGGGCACTTGCTGCTGTCCAACACCAAACAATCCAATTGGAGTTCGATTCCGTGCATATTCACTGGAAGGCATACTCGGCCAAGGGCTGGCAGAGCACTGTTGCCAACAGCTCTTACCACTTCATCACTTGGGGTCATAAAATCCACATCCACAAACTTACTTCCAATGATTGTTCTGCCCGACCCACTGTCCAACACCGCCTCCACGTTTTCTGAATTCAGCTGAACGGAAACTCGCAAAATAGACGGAGATGAAATAGCAGAAGTGAAGACGGAAGCGTTCGTCGAGTCGGGTGCATCACCATCACAGTCATCTGTAGGATTGTGTTCGTCAACGGTAAGCAGGCTTGAGACAGGGTCAACTTCACTGGCGTTGCAGGTGTTTAGATGCGTTCTTTCTTGAGTCCCCTGAGCACACGATATCCCGGTCGATGGCGGGGCAGGTCGTGGTCCGGTGGATGACGGGGCAGGCGATGACCCGGCGGGCGAGACGGGTGGCGGCCCGGCGGGCGAGATAGGCGGCGGCCCGACGGGCGACGGGACAGGCGGCGACACGGCGGGTGGCGAGGCAGACGGCCACCCGGCGAGCGACGAAGCAGACGGTGGCTCGGCGGGCGACAGAGCAGACGGTGGCTCGGCGGGCGACAGAGCAGGCGACGGCAGGGCAGGCCCGGCGGGCGACGAAGCAGACGTTAGCCCGACGGGATCCAATCGACGACGGGACAGGCGGTGCTCTTGTCGACGGCGGCGCCGACGGGATCCATTCGACGACTGGGCAGGCGGCGCTGGCAACGAGGCAGACGTTGACCCGGCCAACAAGGAAGACGATCGTCTAACAGGCGACAGAACAGACACGTCCGCTCCGTTGATGCTGCTTTCTTCACGAAAACGTTCGCCGTCAGGGCTGTATTCGGTCACAGCAGGCTGCCCTGGTTCGCCTGTGTGACCGACTAGTTTTCCGATTGCCTTGTGTGTCCCTGGCGATCTGATCGAACTGTACGGACGGGGGATGGTGATCGAGAACTGTCGCCACTTGCAGAACGAGTCTCCGATCGAGCACCAGCTCCAGGTCGCCTCCGGGCGCGTGAAGCGGACCCGCTCTGACGGAGCTGTGAACCTTCCGCACCTCCCTCCCGTCGGCCTGGATTCCGTGTAAATGAACGTGATTCGCAGTCTCGAACTAGATGATCTGAGCTTCCACAAGCAAAGCACAGACCAAGCTTCTGTCGACAGATGTCCTCAGCATGTCCACGACGGCCACAGAAACTGCAGAACGCCCGCGATCTGTCACTGCTTTTTCCTCTGGCCATGGATTGTTCAGACCTTGATTCGCGTTGAAGGCTTCTATGAACACTTTCATTCCGCTGCTTCTCACTTCGTCGCCGAGTGCCGGACTCATCATGCGTGTTCCTCTGAGAACGGCGAGCAGTTCGATCCACTGCCATCCCCGGTCTCTCAGGTGCTCTTCCTCGTGGCGGTTCTTCCATTGCGGCCAGTACCGTGGAGTCTAATCCCGCTACTGTGTGCTTCTTACACTGAAGAATCGTCAGGTAATGATCCCATAGCAGCGTCTTGCCGTGGATAGCCCTGTTATATCTGATGTCCAGTTTCAGCTGTTCCCGGATAACAGGTGGCAGGCTCTGGAAAAGTCGGTCTCGTAGAAGCTCAGACGATTGGACGTCCTCACCAGGAAAGGCGTCTTCGAAAAGAGAAGACAGTCGGAGGGCAAAGAGCGCAAGGTCCTCTCCTGGTCCTGGTTTCGCATTGTCGAAACGAATTCGAGTACTCTGCTGTGTGTGGTCAGTTTGGACAGCCACCCAACGTAGCATACGTTCCTTCAGTTTTGCATACGTGGTTTCGGTCCCTCCGCAAGCCGAGAACACTTCGGCCACTTCACCGACCAAGAGAGACTGCAGAAGCGGAAGAGCTTCGTCCAGAGTTCCGGAATACGTGCGTGAGCAGTGATCTTCAAATCGTTGGAAGTACTGGTTCAGACTTGTAGTACCACCCAGACCAAAAGTCGGAATGGTGAACGTCTGCTGAAGAAGGAATCCCCCAGACGATCCCTCACCAGGCCGACTCCCCGGAGGTCTTGACTGATCCCGCATGGGCTGCTCCGCATGGGTCGCTTCCGGGACATGAACAAGTTGCTCTTCAGTTCGGCTTGCCGCTGGTAACCGAGATGTATCCCGAGTGGGTGCGACTGACGTTCGCTCTGCCAGCAGTTCGCTCAGTTCGTTGATGCGCCCGAGTGCCTCCTGCAGTTGTAGCTCAAGTTGAGCAACACGCTCCTCCGGCTCAGCCATCTCGTTCTGACTCACCGTAGTAGCCGCAAGAGACGCGGTGAATCAATGTAGGAATCCAATCGACGATGGGCAGGCGATGTCCCAGTCGATGACCGGGCAGGCGGCAGACAGGCCGACGACGGTGCAGACGGGATCCGATCGACGGGGCAGGCGGTGCCCCGGCCGACGACGGTGCCGACGGGATCCAATCGACGATGGGCAGGCGATGTCCCAGCCGATGACCGGGCAGGCGGCACACAGGCCGACGACGGTGCAGACGGGATCCGATCGACGGGGCAGGCGGTGCCCCGGCCGACGACGGTGCCGACGGGATCCGATCGACGATGAGCAGACGACGTGTAGACGGGATCCGATCGACGGGGCAGGCGGTGCCCCAGCCGACGACGGTGCCGACGGGATCCAATCGACGGTGAGCAGGCAATGTGCAGACGGGATCCGATCGACGGGGCAGGCGGTGCCCCAGCCGACGACGGTGCCGACGGGATCCAATCGACGATGGGTAGGCGATGTCCCAGCCGATGACCGGGCAGGCGGCACACAGGCCGACGACGGTGCAGACGGGATCCGATCGACGGGGCAGGCGGTGCCCCGGTCGACGACGGTGCCGACGGGATCCGATCGACGATGAGCAGACGATGTGCAGACGGGATCCGATGGACGGGGCAGGCGGTGCCCCGGCCGACGACGGTGCCGACGGGATCCGATCGACGATGAGCAGGCGATGTGCAGACGGGATCCGATCGACGGGGCAGGCGGTGACCCGGCCGACGACGGTGCCGACGGGATCTGATCGACGATGAGCAGGCGATGTGAAGACGGGATCCGATCGACGGGGCAGGCGGTGCCCCGGCCGACGACGGTGCCGACGGGATCCGATCGACGATGAGCAGACGATGTGCAGACGGGATCCGATCGACGGGGCAGGCGGTGCCCCGGCCGACGACGGTGCAGACGGGATCCGATCGACGGGGCAGGCGGTGCCCCGGTCGACGACGGTGCCGACGGGATCCGATCGACGATGAGCAGACGATGTGCAGACGGGATCCGATGGACGGGGCAGGCGGTGCCCCGGCCGACGACGGTGCCGACGGGATCCGATCGACGATGAGCAGGCGATGTGCAGACGGGATCCGATCGACGGGGCAGGCGGTGCCCCGGCCGACGACGGTGCCGACGGGATCCGATCGACGATGAGCAGGCGATGTGAAGACGGGATCCGATCGACGGGGCAGGCGGTGCCCCGGCCGACGACGGTGCCGACGGGATCCGATCGACGATGAGCAGACGATGTGCAGACGGGATCCGATCGACGGGGCAGGCGGTGCCCCGGCCGACGACGGTGCCGACGGGATCCGATCGACGATGAGCAGGCGATGTGCAGACGGGATCCGATCGACGGGGCAGGCGGTGCCCCGGGATCCGATCGACGATGAGCTGGCGATGTGCAGACGGGAACCGATCGACGGGGCAGGCGGTGCCCCAGCCGACGACGGTGCCGACGGGATCCAATCGACGATGAGCAGGCAATGTGCAGACGGGATCCGATCGACGGGGCAGGCGGTGTCCCAGCCGACGACGGTGCCGACGGGATCCAATCGACGATGGGTAGGCGATGTCCCAGCCGATGACCGGCAGGCGGCACACAGGCCGACGACGGTGCAGACGGGATCCGATCGACGGGGCAGGCGGTGCCCCGGTCGACGACGGTGCCGACGGGATCCGATCGACGATGAGCAGACGATGTGCAGACTGGATCCGATGGACGGGGCAGGCGGTGCCCCGGCCGACGACGGTGCCGACGGGATCCGATCGACGATGAGCAGGCGATGTGCAGACGGGATCCGATCGACGGGGTAGGCGGTGTGCAGACGGGATCCGATGGACGGGGCAGGCGGTGCCCCGGCCGACGACGGTGCCGACGGGATCCGATCGACGATGAGCAGGCGATGTGCAGACGGGATCCGATGGACGGGGCAGGCGGTGCCCCGGCCGACGACGGTGCCGACGGGATCCGATCGACGATGAGCAGGCGATGTGCAGACGGGATCCGATCGACGGGGTAGGCGGTGCCGCGGCCGACGACGGTGCCGACGGGATCCGATCGACGATGAGCAGGCGATGTGCAGACGGGATCCGATCGACGGGGCAGGCGGTGCCGCGGCCGACGACCGGGCAGACGGGCAGACTGTGGATCGGCCGACAACAGGGCAGACGGGATCCAGCCGACGACGGGACGGACAGGATCCGGGTGATGACGAAGGCGACAGGACCCTGCCGACAACGGCGTAGACGGACTAAGCAATGTATATACCACAATGTCTGAATAGTGCCATGTTTGGATAGCTGGATTTGGTCCTAGCCCCGGCTGCGTGTTTATGGAAGTACGGGTAATAAATATGGCAAATTTCCCGAATGCGATTACCGTAACCAGCAAATACAATTGACCTATGAGAATGAGACACACCGGCTAACCTATAATTATCAGCAGCGTACGATCCACACTTTTCGAACACACTCACACAAACACAGGGCTGATCACGCCTAATTCCGTCGTTATTTGGGCCATACAAGTGTCACAGACCGCAAAATATGGTGAAATATTTCAACCATACAAATAAATCAGTTTGCACGCGGTCTAGATGCAGTGATGCACAAAAGTTCGCGCCCTGCAATCGGTACCAGGTACTCACCGGTGCGGCAGATTTGAGCACTCACGCCAAGTAGAGTCGCCAGATTCGGTCGGCACAAGTACTGCTGGTGCAGGTTCGGTCAGCGGGCGAGTCAGGTGCAGTCCGTGTAGAGACGGATACCGGCGGCAGGCACGGTCCACGTCGAGACAGGCACGGTCCGCGTCGAGACGGGCACCGGCGGCAGGCACGGTCCGCGTCGACACAGGCACCGGCGGTAGGCACGGTCGTGTAGAGACGGACTCCGGCGGCAGGCACGGTCCGTGTCGACACAGGCACCGGCGACAGGCACGGCTCACGTCGAGACAGGAACGCTCGAGAAAAGACGGGCACCGGCGGCAGGCACGGTCCGTGTCGAGACGGGCACCGGCGGCAGGCACGGTCCGCGTCGAGACGGGCACCGGCGGCAGGCACGGTCCGCGTCGAGACCGGCACCGGCGGCAGGCACGGTCCGCGTCGAGACAGGCACGGTCGTGTAGAGACGGGCACCGGCGGCAGGCACGGTCCGCGTCGAGACAGGCACCGGCACGGTCGTGTAGAGACGGACTCCGGCGGCAGGCACGGTCCGTGTCGACACAGGCACCGGCGACAGGCACGGCTCACGTCGAGACAGGAACGCTCGAGAAAAGACGGGCACCGGCGGCAGGCACGGTCCGTGTCGAGACTCCGGCGGCAGGCACGGTCCGCGTCGAGACAGGCACCAGCGGCACGGCAGGCACCGACTACAGGCACGGCTGGTGCAGCGCAGAGACAGCCATCACCGGCACCGTGCGGTGCTGATAGTCACTTTGAATTAGTCACTGATAATTGTTACTGAATCACTGGCGCTATCAAAATCGCATAGGACGAGCCCCCAATGTTAGCGGAGCGCCGCCAGAGTCAACATAAAGTTCTTGAAAAAGGCACACTGTATTTTCACCGCTTGTGAGCACTCGGACACGAAAACCGCACGACCGTCACGCTCCGGCTCCGTCCCCGAATGCCCGCCCCCCCGCCGGCCGCCGCAGTCAGCGGTCAGCCGGTGCCCCGCGGCGGTAACCTCCGCAGGGGCGAGGTCAGGCTCCGGCGGAGGGCAGGGCGCCCGCAGGGGCGAGGTCAGGTCAGCCCCGACTCGACTCGGACACCGCAGCGACGCGGTGTAACATAAACGCACATACGGGTACACTGGAAGTGCGTCCAAATTAAGATGTACCTGCTGATGCTCAGGTACCATTCGTTAATCAATTTTTGGTGTTTCAATACATTGTTTAAATGCATTCCTTATTTTACACTTGGTCATAATATTATCACATCACCCCGCATTATCAGGGGTGGTACTTTTACACCGGGGCTTGATTTTACCGGGGAGTTACTCCGGGGTAAAATTACCGAAAAAAGGAGTGCTTTTTGGCATGGCAATATTATTCCCCGAATGGGAGTAATTTTAGTATTAAGTTAATAAAATTATCATCTGGTGTAATTTTATCCAAAGATAGCATACTTTTATCCTCCGTCATAAAATTACTCCCTAGCGCGAATAATATAAGCGTTCGGATACTAAATATATTATATATGCTAGTTTTATTCCCCAAAACTCCCCATTTTAGGCGCTTATGCCAGGTCATAAAATTATTTGATTGCAGGAGTGCTTTTTGGCATTCTAAAATTAGAAAATGGGGAGTAAGTTTTTTTCAGTGTATCATTAGGGAGATATGAGCTGAAATTGTCGTTTTTCGTGGGGTGTGCAGATGGACGGGAAAATGTGGTTATTTATTTAGTGATGACTCGGATATCCCTAAGTGATGGAACCCAATTCAATGAATGACTGCTTTTAAAAAGAACTCTTTGAAGCTTATAGCTTACTGAGCATTTCCTGCCTCAGTCATTCACCGTATCGATTAAGTTTCACCTGAGCAGATGTGAAATACATTTTTTCGTCATTTGATATCTTATAAAACATTAGCAGATTCTGGAACTTTCTGTCAGCAGAGAAGCTTGATATTGATGGTTGGACATTCACCAAATAGGTCCTGTTCAGGGTCGTGTCCTGGGTGCAAACCGTCGCTTTTTTTCTACTTGTAGCCATAGTTATTACTAAATCGAGCGCGATAGTGTTTTGTTGCTGGAGTCTGGAGAGTATGGAGTCCAAAACTGACTCGTCTGGGGATCTGTAGTGTTGTATGATCGGGGATTGCATGCCGTTACATAATTCATTTCCTGTAAGGGGGCATTTCAGGTTTTCGACATTCACATAAAAAATTAGCGAATTTGCGAATTTACAAACTAAATGAATATAGATCTATGAGTTATAGGCGGAAGTATAAACTAAACGAATAATTTGTGTAGAACAGCTTACATATTTTCGTAATGAATAGCTAGGTAATATCAATTAGCATTTTAATTGAGTAGGGAGTTATGGTGCGGGAGTTCATCATGCCTGAAATGTATATTGCGAAGCGAACTGGAGAGGTATTTTGAGGCGATTCAAATGGCGATCCTTTTAGTAGCGATTTCTTGCTATCGGAAAATTGTTCTCCCTTTCCTTGTTTGTCAGCATTCATACGTGTGAAAAATATTGAATGAATACTATTTTATTAAGCTCAATGTTATAGTTCTTTTTTTTCAAAAGGGCTCTGGCTCCAAGTATTTTTTTCGAAAAAGCACGTGTTTTAGCGAGCAAAACGGGCAAAAACTGAGCCTGCGAAAATGGAACGTCGACTAATTTTAACATGTGATGTCTTCCCGATAATTTCCATGCGTGCGTTCTAGGACTAGATGTTAGAACATTGGTGACGTCATGCTGTCGAACTTGCATTGCAATGTAACGTATAAATACCATGGACGGAACCGCTTACTCGATTACAGCCTGGGCAGCAGTGAAAAACAAAGCTACCCCCGAATTCGTCGACACTGTGTCCCATCGTACGGACATTGGATGCCTGCTGCCACCAGAGACGTCATAATAGTATGCTAATTTTCAAGACACAATTTCCGGGTACTTACCGTGCACAGTTTGTAATCGAATACCTATTCTTTCGATAATTTTTTTTGCCAGACGCTGAAGCTGCCAAAACTCACGTGAGAGCTTCGATAATGAACTTGGAGCCAGCGTCCTTTTGAAAAAAACGAACTATAGCTTCTAAAGCTAAACATTGAATGATGTTATCATAATGACAGTAGAGTGGCTGCACGGTTATATACGATTTCCGCAAGATGATTGCTTCCCTGTGCTCCATTTTGATGCCTAACACTTCCATTTAAGTTGAATCCAAGACTGGTTCATAGGCTTAAAAATTAAGACACTTTCAGCGTTTGCGCATCATTACTTTTCATGCTTTCATGAGTTCCATGATTCTGTATTTGTTTTCAAATACAGAATCGCTTGATTTTTTTATAATATGCATCCCTCCTTCGACCACTGTGTTCCATTGTGATGTACTGCTGATTGGTGATCTCTCCCTTTATCACCAGTTATATACACGAGTTATACGTGCTCCGCCTCCATCAATAAAGTATACACCACCAGGCGTGTGTCTCCGCTGGGGGGAGTGTCGACGAACGTGACGCGGGCGGGCCGTATTACATCCATTATCCACCTGTCCCCTCCCCGGGCGGCCCGGCGGCTCGCAGCCCGTCTCCTAATCACACACACGTCCAGCGTCTCCTGTCCCCCATATATCACCGCCGCCGCGGCTATAAATTAGCAGCCACGCCTCTTTTCACAGACGTCGCCGCATTAATGACGCGCCATTACGGCGGCGAGGTGACTTCTGGTGCGCCGCCGCTCGCCGCCTTTCACCACCCGGCCCGACCGCGTGCGGCGGCCATTTTTAAAGCGCCGCGCAGCCGGAGCACTGTGCCGCTCTCGCCACCTTGGCTCATTTATCTCCGTTACGCCGCGTGAAAGAGTTTTTGAGCCAGTCGACAAGCAAATAAATGATCACTCAGCCCGACGCCAAACTGGCCCATTCTTTAAGGGCCGTTTTCCCATTGAAATGCATGTCACTGAAGCCCGTCCGGGCGCCGGCAGTTAGCAGAACGAATGGCTGTAATATATTAGGCTATCAATAAGGCGAGCCGCCAGCTCAACAAAGCGGCACGGCCATTATGGTGAATTGTAGACATCAATTTCTGTGGCAGACGCTCGTTTGTAGGGCTCGCCGCGGCGGCGGTGGTGGCGCGCGATGCGTCACGTGCGCCGCAGAAATAGTCAGCTGACGGTGTGCCGAGAGGTGAATGATGGAGATAGCGCCCCGTCCATAGCGGTTAGGGAGAAATCAGTGGGGAAAATAAACAGCTGCCCAGTTTGTACAGGGAAACAATGGAGGCATTCATATCGTCGAACATGAACGATAACTGACAGAGACATGAGAAAAGCATGCTGAGTGACGGAATCAATTCCTACCTACCTGCGGGAGTTGTGTTAAAGGCTTGACGTGTGAGTGAGCTCATACACAATTTCAACCCAGTAGGTAATGGAGCACCTACAGTGCGTCTTTTTACGTATGCCTACACATCTACCTTATTCCTGTCCCGCACTGCATAATCATGTCATCTTACATCAATAGCAAACATTATCAATGCTCACCCAGCATTCGATTCCCAGTACTTTTCTTTCCAACACCAAAATGTTGGGGTCTGGGGACATCTGAGGTCAGCCCAGCACTGGTCGCCAGCATTGCCATGATGACGTCATCAAATATTGTTGGTCAGAATCCGTCCAGTCACCAAGTTGCCAGTGAAGTTGGCGACGCCCGTCGGCACTCCCTTGATCTCCCCTGACGTGGCGCAATCAGCTGTATTGTGACGTCATTGTGCAGAGTTAAAATTATCCAATGGAATTCGGCACCGTGACAGGCATTGCATTGCAGATGAAAAACTTGGGCCAGTGCCAAAGTGCTCTGTGATATGTTCCGCGAATGGCCTTGTAGTGATTTGATTGCTTTTTGAGACGGCTTCCTAAAAAGAAATCATTTATTGATTCTGTCTTGGACGTTTCACAAAAGGCATCAATTTACTCAAATCGTCATCAACGTGAGTTTGAAATAACGTCGTCAATTTCATAGATACCGTTCGAATTTCTGACTGTTTCTTACCCAATGAGCTGCCCAAAGCTCCTCTATGTTCCCCGAAGATAGCCGCTGCCTCCTCTCCTGATCACCCCACAATGACCTGGCGACGCCCTCCGGCAGCCCTGCCTTGATGATAGGCGCCCCCGCGCCGCTCCAGCGCGCCGGAAGCCTCCACTTCCGGTTGCCGCCACACGGACCGGAAGTGACCGGAAGTGGCCGCCGGCGGAAATGATGGGCGCCGGAAATGACCCGACTAACGAGGCGCGGGCACTCTGGCCGCCCGAGGTGAGATGGATCGAGGGGGAGGTACTCGGGGGTGAGTCTTGGGGTGATGAGAGTGATGGTATGACTAATGACATAGCTGGAGACGGACGGAAGACAATTTCAATATTAGTCCGCCAGCTTTTTATGCTCAGTTCTATGTTTGTCATAAGTTTGTCGTTGGGGTGTGAACTTTTAATTTCTGCGATCGTTCTTGGGCAATTATAGAACAGCCGTAAGATATTTTTTTTCAACCACCTACAATTTAAGAGGCAATTTACGTGCTTGCTATACCAGAGCGATATTTGATGCCATGCTATTAAAGGGACTATCCCACCTTTAACATGGGGTTTGAGTTGAGATAGCCAAGTTTGCGGCGAGGTTCAGAAACCACTATCTATCTAGGTTGCAACCCCCGCGGCCTCTTGGTGTTGAAGAAATTCGTTCCCTTCATTTGAAAATGGGCCTTGTACAAGGCCCTATCTTCAACATGGAGCGACCGTTAGTGTGACGTCACCTCGTTTAGTCATTCTGATTTAAATGGGTTTGTTCGTTGAAAAATCGCTTAAAACTTGGTCTGAACTTTGTTGTGGTGCCTACAGAGTAAAAAAAATCAGCTTTATGACAGTAATGTGGCCTGGGGAAGGAGGTAATTTTGGGCTGTGACGCCACATATTTGAAAGTTTGTGTTTGGAATATGGGAAGCCTAAGATGTTTAATGAAAAATAAATGCCAGAACCGTGTTCCTGGTCATCCAATCTACGAAGTCGGGCACAATTTAACTGGTTTTAACAACATTTTAGGAGGTGGGATAGTCCCTTTAAGCCGATTGATAAAACCCTCAGACAACTCAATGATTGATCGGTATATTTTCGCCGTTCTAATTATTTTCACATTCATAATTAACGTATTCATGTTCCACTTTCCTCACACAACCATTTAATTTTTCCCCCTAGCCAACCACACTCTAACCACGACCACCCACAACGTTCTACCGACGGCCGATATCATCCGATACAACGGCGCCTACAGCGCTGCCGTTTTTCCATGAACACCGCCACTGAAGCCCCGATCGCGTCGGCAATAAACGCCTGACGCTATCAATGCTGACAGCCGTGAAGATGAAGCCGACAGGCAGACTGACGGACGGCGGACGGTGAGAAGCCTCTCAGGGTGAGAGGTTTCAGGTGAGAACACTGGCGGTGGTGTGATCGCTGGGGAGGGGGGGGTGATAGGTCAGTCTGGATCGTTGCGTCAGGGGGGGGGGGGGCGTTTTTTATGGTGTGGCATGAATGCGAGGCACGATTAACTGTGGTGTTATTTTTTTTTCGGTAGGACAATACCATCATATTCTGATCGTTCGAGTGTTTGTATCCGATTCATGATCATCGCATTTTGCGATTTGTGAATTTCTGAGATCGAAGTTTTCAAACATGACGCTGATCTTATAGCCAATATTATAGCTTATTTATTATGATAACATTATTTTATTGCTCATTATAGAGCCAAAGAATAAAGATCAACATGTAACAACGATTACTGACTCACAAGAATTGTGATTATCTTTGCTGATAAAGTGAATCCTATCATAAAATATTGTCTTTAAAATTTGTTTATTGATAGATGTGTTGCAGTTCATTCAGACAGGCACCTCATTGACCACGTCTATTCCCCAAAAGTCCTCAGGCAACTGGACTTATCAGTTGTCAGCGTTTGGCCAGCGGGTCACTCGGGGCCACCACCAATCACCATGGCAACCTGCTCGAGTCCTCTGGTGGTAGAGCTGTATCACCACTCCTTCAGCGACCCGGGACTCATGGAGTGACGCCAGAGGTGAACAAGCTGACTGCTGGAGTTTATATTTGGTGGGAAAGCAGGCTGCCCTGACTTTGATATTCGATTCACAAAATTTTGTGCAGACAGCAGATATTTTACAACGATTTCTCCAATAAAATACTTTTCTTGAAATGTAAGTTTGGTTAATTCAAGTTTAATAATTTCATATTGTGAGTAGTAGGTGAATAATTGAATATACAAATAAATTGAAATGATTTTGATGTGACTATGCCTCCATAAATGATCGCTACAAATCCCAAGGAATATTCAAGTGAGTATCTCACAAAACCTTCAAAAAGTGGACCTTTTACCAACTACTCCATCCCTGATTAATCGCTTTCTGCCATCTTCCGCCTACTCGGCGCACCACTATTTCCGCTTATTCTCTATAGATGGCACCAGGGTCGGGCTGACCGCCGTATCGGCGCGCCAACAAATGGCCGGTCCGGCTGCGAGTAACGACTCCATCCGCTGATATATGAGACCGTTAGTGAAACAGGCACCGTGATAAACGCGCGACCAACACGAAATGGCGCGCCCCTGAACCGATGGGGGAAGGGGAGGAGACGGGAGGGCGCTGTGGGAGCGTAGCTAATGTAGCATCATGATAGTTTTGTATAATTTTATGAAGTGGTCCCTTAGGAGCAAAGCAAACGTAGCCTCGTGTTGTTTGCTGCTCTGCGAAATTTTATCAACTGGTTACTAAAGAAAAAGTAACATCCTGTTGGCTTTATGAAATCTTAAATGGTTTATTTGAAAAACTGGTTACACAATTCAATTAGTTTAACAGAGGTTTGCAACAGATGTTGAGTCTCGTCTGATATGGATGCGGTGTGTAATGCAGTGTTGCGTAAATCATGGGTAACTTAGAATAGGGTAGCGATTTTCGGAGGGTTATCGAAACGTTTTATCAGCTTTTTATGCCGGCGCTGTGCTTATGTTATTGCTTTAGGCTCAGTCTACGAAAATATTTGCCGTTAGCTGTAAAATACTCAAGTGGCCGCCTGTAATGGAGCCTTTACGTAACGCATTCCTAGAGAAATCAAAGTGGACATGTTACATCAAATAGCTACATGGACAGCGCTATGACGTATTTGTGCTAAACACATATGACTTCATGTGTCCACTGGCATCGACTTGCCGTGCCTGGTTTGACGTAGGAACCTTGACAACGATTTAAGTGAAACGGAAGTCAAATGCACAAAAGAGCGAAGTGTCAGCTCATGTATTATGGGTGTTCCGGGAGAAAAAGGGTAATATCGGTCTTTCATGTGGTCAACACAACTTCAGTCCATCGTTTTGATGGTTCAAAACGTTCGGTCCATCGTTCCACAGCTCGACCTTAGCTATTCCTCATCATAACCCCGATCCTGGCGTTCCGCATATCACACAGCCGCTACAAACACGAAACTGACAGCCTGTCCACACCATCCCATCAATAATTAACGTCCTGCCACACAGCTATGAAACACGACCAGTAGGCTTTGTACCATTGCATGCTATTCGGCGTCCAGCTGATTTCCAGATTAACGAGTTCCATCGTCCGGCTGATGGCTGAGTTACGAGTTACACCGCTCGCTTGTCACAACACTGGGTGAATTTTGTATAAGGTAGGTGGTGGTACATACCACTGGCTTCAAAGCATACTTCTGTGAACATTTAGTGTCATTGCGGTGGCTAGGAACAGCTGACAAAACGTGTTGATAGTACTAGGTAGGTAAGGGTAGCGTTGCTTGTCTCCAGAACAACACTCCTTAGTCCTTCGTCCTTCACGAGCCCCTAACCACCTCAGAGACTACCTTAATCGCCCCGTCCCCTTACACCAACAACCCTTTGTGACGTGCTACAAGGAGTACCCAGCACAATCAAAACCCTACCTACTCGCCCTAGCTAGGGCCGACTCCCACCGTGCCCGTTTCTCTCTGCGATAAATTAGCAGAAACTAGGGTGACCCGCGTGCTCCGCAACGCGAAAAGGGATATTTTCGATCGGCGGGTGTTCGGTTGTTCTTGTGTCGGTTGGGTTATCTATCCATTTCGGTCGATTGCTTTTTGACGGCTAAACGTTTTGGTTTGTGGAAAAAATATCCACCGCATCGAGGTGCCCGTGTCTGATAAGCATGCTTTCCACTTCAGAATCTGTCAAATGTGCTTTATCAATCAATCAATCAATTTTATTTAAGATCCCATCATATAGGGACAAAGCATATTGGCATGATACAATACAAGGTGTCTCACACAGTTACACAATACACATCATATTCATGTGACACAAAGACGTACAAACAGCTGTTCCATGCAGCCTGTTCAGCGCAAACCAGTAATCCCGCAAACTTTAACAGGAGTGCTACGATGACACTCGTTGGGGTAAGACAAGCATATGGATCATGGCCCAGGCGTCGCCATTGTTCTGGGCCAGTAGCCAGCGCAGTGAGTCGGCAATACCATCCACTCGTCTGGGAGCGCTAATCAGGTCTCGTGACACATGCCCCCCAGCAACTCTCAATAGTGTTTCATAGTTCATCCCACACAGTGAGAGCATGTGACTTACAAGTGAGCCTGGGCAGTGCAAACGGGTCGAATTGAGCGCAGTGTGAGCCAGATCACTTAACAAAACACGACGAAGGCGATGCTCCCCGCGAAACGCGTCCCTGAAAGTATTGAATAAAGCTCGACGGAGAACTTCCTGCACACTCGGAATCCGTAGTGCCGCCAGTAGAGCTGTATGGTGCGCTGTGCGAGGCAAACGCAAGGCCGACTTGATTGCAGTCGCCTGCCAAGAATCAAGACGTAATATGTCCTCTGACCTTAAAAAGCACACAGCGCATCCATAAAGCAGAGCTGGCGATACTACCATACGCCAAAGATAGGCCTTGTCCACTGCAGTCAAATACGAATTGAACATGCCGGCCGGCGTGAGGCCGAAGAAAGCACCTCTTCCCCGGCGCATTCTTGCGCTGATATGGCCTGTAGCCTGTAGCTGCGATTGAAGTTGTACACCCAGATGCTCTGTCTCTTGTCTAAGAGACAAGGTCTGACCACATAAGACCCATCGGGGCACCTGAGCCAGTAGTTCTTTTCCAAATATAAAACAATGACTTTTTGTTAAGTGAGGGTTCGTGTGGACGAATTCTAGCCTAGAGCTCACTGAGAAAGTTGTCACAATGTCAAGCAATTTTTGCAGATTTCGCACGTTATTTGACATCAACAGCAGATCGTCTGCATAGGCCACTACGGGAATGTGATGGCCATGTACCGACGGGCCCAGTCCGCTGTCATCAAGCTGCTGGATCAGTGGCAGCAGGAACAAGTTAGTAAGGCAGGGTGACAAGAGAGCTCCTTGTCTCACCCCTCGGCGTACATCGAATGTGTCTGAAAGCGCTCCACCGAATCGGACTAGCGTTGTTAAATGTGTGTACCAGTACGCAAGGAGAGCCCAGCTCCGCGGAGACAGATAGTCGTTTGCCCTCAGTAGGACGCCAGAGTGCCATATGCGGTCAAAACATTTTCGGGCGTCCAGATTCGCAACAAACACAGCGCATTTACGAGACAGATAATACTGTGCTGTCTCCTGTACAAGCATGGTTGCCTCTCTTGTGCCGCGCTTAGATAGGAAACCGAACTGAAGCTCAGACGGGCGGAATGTGGTGCCTAACTCTTCTAGCAAAATCAACTCTAGTAGTTTAGAAACTGTGCCTACGAGAGAGATTGGTCGGTAGCTGTCCGCGCAGTTGGGGTCAAGGTCATTTTTCTTTATCAGCGGCACAACTGTGCTTTTCGTAAAACTATCTGGCACACACATTTCGTTTAGGCATGCGGTTAGAAGGCTGCTGAGAGCCTGCAGGAGGACTGGAGAGGACCCGTACAGGAGGTGTTCTGCCGAGACTCCGTCGGGGCCAGGAGACGCGTCACGATTCAACTGTGGTAGCAGACGCGCGACTTCCTCGGCAGAAATTCGCTTACCGGGACCCGGGTAAGCTCGTGCTTCATCCATTAAAGCCAGAACTCGCCTATGCACTCCCTCCTGCTCTGATGAGAGTGTCTCATCGTCGGTGTGAATAAGACCGAAATGGTCTCTGAAGTCCATCGCTGTGAGCGTGGAGCGCGGGCTAGCTGAGCCACGGCGTGCGATTTCCACGCGCCGCCAGAATGCCCTGATCTTTCGATCACGACGTAGCGCCGACAGAATGCGGGCACCAGTGTCAGCCTTGGAGCGCGCCGCCTCTGAACGCGCTCGTCTATATGGTCGACGTGCTGCTCGGAAACAATCATGCAACACGGTATTCCGCGGTTGACCAGCTTCAGTCCACAAGCAGTGCCAGAATCGGGCCCTGTCACGGGCGGCTGATGCCGCAGGAGTCCACCAGGACTTAGGTGGCTTCCAGCCTCTAGAGCATCCAACATCGGCAGTAGCCTCATGAATGGAAGCTGTCAGCTGTCTGTCAAGTTCATTTACCGTGGAGCAGTGAAGGATACGCGCTGACAGCAGATCCGCGAGGCGTCTGCAGTAAGCATCATTCCTTTCATCGCTGCTCCAGTCTAACACTACACGGTGACTGGAGTAATCATCTCGAGCTTTGGGTGCACAAAGTGTGTGGCCAACTGGGAGAGATAGTATACAGCACATTGGCAGATGAGGACTGAGGTTATCAGAACACAGAGAAAGTATTTTGCACGATAGGAGTTTGCTGCCGACAAATGAGTGGGGCACAGCAATGTGATCTATGTGGGTTTGATGTCCTCCTCGCTGATAGGTGAAAGTCTCAGACTGCTCAAAACAAAATTCGGCAACGATTAGATCCTGGAGATCAAGCAGCCGCTGCATTTCCAGACTGAAGGCATTGAAGCCGCGAAGCTGGGCCCAACTTGCCGGCCGCTGGGACAGTGGCAGCCGAGGGAGAGGGCAATTAAAATCACCTACCAGCACGAGGTGCGTAACAGCTCGATAAGCGCACATTAAAACCTCCAGGCTCGCACATGTATCACGATACTTGTCTAGTTGCTCGAAAGACCCACAAAAATAAGGCATATAGCAACCAATGATGATTAAAAGTGGCCTAACTCCAGCGTTCACCTGTACCCCCAGCAATCGTGAGTCTCCAGATTGCAATTGGGAGAAGGTGAGGAGACTGCTTTTCCTGCAGAGCATGGCAGTGCCACCGTGCCGTCGCCCTTCCCCGACACCGGGCGGAGTGTCCATAGCAAATGTCTGCAACACTTCAATGTCATTAGCACCGTAGCTAAACAAAATATTACAGATCAAATTTGCTTCCGCGCAAGAGAGCCACGTTTCGGATAAGAAAAGTATGTCTAGGTCAGCCAGTAGGTCAATAATGTAAGCGGCTGCAGTTAGAAAGCCCTCACAGTTGTAGGAGCCGATGCGAAACTGACGAGTGCTTTGTTGGTCCACTGCCGTAAGCTTAGAGTTACTGGCTGAACCAGGTTCCGTTACCGTGCATGATGGCGGTGGCTGGGAGAACTGCTGTGTCGGAAGTTCTGAATTTTCGCGAGTCATGCTGCTGCCGGTGCGGGAGGCTTGGCCAGCTATCGGTTCGAAAGAGGTTTGGCTGACACTGATCATGGTGCTGCCACGAAAAATCTCCGCTGGTCTGTCGTTGCTGCTGCAGCTGAAGCCCCTGCATTTGCGGCTGTTGCGGAGGCGGCGGCGGCGGCGGTGGTGGTGGTGGGGGCGGCGGCGGCGGCGGCGGCGGCGGCGGCGGCGGCGGCGGCGGGAGAAGCCCGTGCCGGGTCTGGCACTGATACGGGCAGGCAGGCACGGGAGGAGCCTGCCAGGGCTGGGTTCGCTCTAGCCACTGCGGTTGTGCCAGCTGCTGCTGCGCATGCAGCCCCTGCCATTCAGCTGGCTGTTGAACTGGTCTGGTCTGGTTGGGAGACTGGCATTCCCATGAAGTCTGGCCTTGGGGCTGCGCCCACGGTGGGCAAAGAGGTAGCCGCCGTTCCATTTCCTGCCCTTGCCTCCAGTTTCTCTGCTGTAGAGATTGGCGGCCTTGAAACTCCGGAGGCAGCTGGCGACTCGGGTTGAACTGGCGATTCCTCTGCTGATGCTGAGTCTGTCCTCGGCGCCCACGTTGCGGCTTTTGCTGCATGGTAGTGCGAGCGGGTTCCGACGGATGCTTTCCGAGCGTCGCGTAGGTGACATGGTCCTTCGTGTGTATATCCGTCTTCCTTACCCGGAGTCCAAGTGGCCAGTTAGCTGGATTAAGGACAAGTTCTTGGTCACAGCTATCAGCTGAGAAAAGGAAGGACTTCCATTTGGTCTCACCCCGAGGGTCTAGTTTTCTGAATCCGCTGAGATGTCGCACGACGTTGGATACCACCCTGTGCACTGTGCTGTCAGGGGTGTCAGAGTTGACCCCTTCTAGGATGAAGGTAGCAGGTGATGGGCTCAGGGGCGTAACTCTAATGTCAGCCACGCTACCGGTGCCCGCAGAGGCAGGCGCGCCGACGTTATCAATGCTGACGCTACACTGGACGGGCCCACGATTTGTGCTCGGGCCGGGAGGAGGCAGAGGAGCTGAATCGCTGCTAGTTCTATATGGCAATCGACGCTGCTGGGGCTGTGCTACCGACTCTTCGCTGTCGCTGTCACAGTCGGTGCCAGGCGGACCGGAGCGCCGCTTCATTTGAGCGACTATAGCCTCGGCGAGCTTATCAATGTCGAGGCTGCGGGTCATCTCAGTGGCGAAGCTCGGTGGTGACTTGGTAGGACGATTGGAGTCTCGTTGTCCAGTTCCAGCACGGTTTTCTTCCGAAGAGGACGCAGATTCGATATGTTCACATGCAGCAGGGTGGGCTGAGGTGGTCGCAGAGTCACCCCTAACTGCGTTGGCTGGAGCGGCTGGATTGTTGGACGCCGGTTCTGTTGGTTGTGCCGGTGCCTGAGCTGCTGCTCCTGTCTGTGAGGTTGAGGGAGGGCTTGTTCCCGCTTCAGCTGCGTCTGGACCGCTGCCCGACTCTCTCGGGTGAGTCACACTTGAAGCCGCAGAGTCTTCGCTGGTATTGGAATCCGCTGGGACGTCGGCTGGCGCTGAGCAGTCTTCAGTGTTTACTGCCTCCGCTACAGGTTTTGAAGTGCCTGCTACTATCAAAGCGTGCTGAGGGGGCAGTCGGTCTGATGAGCTGGAACCGGTAGGAGGCGCCATGTCACACCTGACAGCTCGGCTTTCCTCATTGGTCGCACACCTTGCCACGCGCTCCTCCAGGTTAGCAATGCGAATCTGTTGGGCCGCGATAGTTGCTTTCATTTTCCCCCCTGAGACTCGGAGATCTTGAATTTCTCGATCCAACCGAATCATGTTGTCCAGCATTGCTTCCATATTTGCGGAGTCAGTCTGCGACAAAGTTTGTGTGGCCGAGGAAGATTGGCCGAGACTGGCTGGAGCACGACGATCCGGCGGCTTCAGAACACTGTCTGCTTCCTTCAGAAGTGCTTCTTGGGCCATCGATGCACCAAATGCCCAACAATCATCAACCAGTTTCGATACATTCCCTGGCATACGCTTCGTTAGAGGTCGTCCTGCGATAGCTGGTATTGCGTCTACCAGGTGCAAGTGGAGTTGATCTCGAAGATTTCGAAGAGACGACTCATCTAACGTTGCGAGTTTTTCTTTGGCCGAAAGTGATTCTTGATTGAAAAAGATGCTAATGTTTGACAGAATGCTGTCAACTTCTACCACCTCGGCAGGGTTTGTCATGGCTCAGGAATAGATCGTATTTCTTCAGCGTTTTGCCTTCTTTTCCTGTGTTATGATGAGCTGTGCAGGTACGCAGGATATTGATACTCACGAGCCTGTTCCAAAAAATCAAGCGTAAATGAGCAGTCCTGACAACAATGATTTTCGGAAAATAGGTCAAAATTGTATCATTTTGAAACGCTAATATCTAATGGGCTGCATGATATTTTACTGTGAAAGTTGTAGCCGGACAATCGATATTAAATTCCAAACGATTCTATACCATTTCCAGGTCGTGAAGCAGTTTAGTTCCGGCAAAATCAACAGAATACTAGAGTCCTCTCAAACACGTCCGTCTACTATCTATTCCTATATGTCTACTTACGCACTAGAGGTCTGCACCGGCCGGCTGCAGCCGCGGCTGGCTGCAGCCCCACGGCTGTGGGCCGGGGCGGCTGCAAATATCTCCAAGAACACGGCTACGGCTGTGGCCACGGCTGTGAGATTTCAAGCTCAATCTTAAGTACTCAAATATAAAATTTTAAATCCTTAATCTTACATTCTGATAAGCAGTATAGCCTGTAAAAATCATGCAAAGGATGCCCAGCAACATTGAAAGTGGTGAAGCCTTTGAGAACCTGTAATGGTTTTACCATTTGCTGTAGGGGAGTTTGCACTCTGGTACAGAATACTAATAATAGGTACCAATTGTTCCTTCATTATCAAGAGCTTGACAGTTTCAGAAAATGCAACATGTTGCATTGTCACATCCCTCTCAAATCAATCTCACCTGGTCATTAGGAGAGCACCTTACAGCTATTGAAGACGAGCGTTCAATAATTCTTTCAGGTAATAGAAAAAGAAATCATGCCTAGGTAAAGGCAGGTAAAGGCTTCATAAAATATTATCTAAAATACCTCTTAGATGAATTTCTGGATTTTCGGCAAGTCCAATTACAAAATATAAAACTGGCGCTTTATGTTCTAACTGGTGTGTGAGTGACCGCTAACAGAAAATGCCGATCAATGAAGCCAATGGAATTAGATTATAAGTGAGCATGAACCTTACTTACGGTTAATTCACATGATGGTGAAAACCCTGAACACGTAATTCACATGACGGTGAAAACCCTGAACACAATATTTCTTACGCGAGCTGTTGACTTTACTAACAAAATGACGTCTTCTTCTAGAAATGTAAAAATTTGATACTTGATCTTTGTTTTAGAGCAAGTTTTTAACTGCATAGCGTTATTATTTAAAAAATTATAATTTTTATGGCTGTTTATAGTGAAACAAAACAATTTATTGCCACTTCCTTTCTATTGACGTCATTAAAAACTCAAGTAAAATTTTTGATTGAAACAGGTAATTGTGGCTCGCACGTCCTTGGGGATTTGAGCGAAGATCATTATTTGGAAAAATCAAACTAGATGAATGTTTTTCTTTCTTGGATGCTCACTAGTGTTTTGATGCCTTGCATATCAAATTAGTTTGAGACTTGCTCGGAAGGCTGCTTCAAGCCTGGCATATCACACCCCAGAAAATATGCAAGGTAAGAAAGAAGCAAGAGTTTTGACTTAGACAATCACTGTTTGACAGTCCATCAACTTCAGTTTCATTTTCCATACCTAACATTGATAATGAAAAGCATCAGGGTCTGTTGTTCTGTCCCACAACCATGCTTCAGGATTTGGCATTAGATGTCTACACTGCTAGTGCTTCTATTCTGGTTTGTTGTTTATGTTTTCTGTTGATGTAGGTACCTACCTACCCATCTTTCTTAACAACTTGCAAGGGCTTGTGTAGGCATGCATTGCGCATCAGGCTTCAGGCCTTCGGCCTAAAGCCAGATACACAACCACTTAACCTATGATGCTTCATGAGCTTGAGAATCTATAGCCCATTGCAATGTGCCTTTGGCTATATGTTTCAACTAAAAACAACTTAGTATATACTATTTGGTTGCATTTCATTGAAAGTATCAACGGCCGGCTGACGGCTGGCTGCCCACAGTTTGCCACGGCTGTGGGCGGCTGTGGCTGTGGAGCCACGGCTGCGGGGCGGCTAGGCTGTGGAAAATTGCAGCCGTGCAGAACTCTATTACGCACCTTATAATTGAGGTGCGTAGTTTTAAGACAAATGAAAGGCGTAGATAATTTTCGCTAAAAATCGTTTTGCAGAGGTTTAAAACATTTATATTTTTAAGAATACTGTTGCTTGTCATGCAAACGTGATGATTGGATCTTGGAGAGAATTGAATGCTCTTTCTAATGATAGCATTTTCAATTGTCAAGCGTATCAGGTTAAGCAGCAAATCCCGTGTATCTTTTTAGTGGCACATTATGGACAAATACCATTTTAATTCAGCGATTTTTCCACATTGTTTTTGATCAATTAGCTGTCCACAATTTTTCCATGAGAGGCGGTACATTTTTATTGCTAATAGGCGCTGTTTCAACTCATTCCGTCTGACGATCACCTGAAATTAATATAAATTCCAAAATCCGTTTAAAATGGCACTTTTTGAAATGAAATTGCCCTCACACTTGCACGTGGCGCGTGCCACCCCTGCACCGCACACTATTCGATTGCCCGTTCGATTCTCTACACGATGCTGTTTTCCCCGTGCCGATCGGGCGCACGGCTACCGAGATATTGCACGGGAAACGGACCCGTGTCGGGCAAATTTAGCCATTTTCGCCCGTTTTTGCCAGCCGATTTATACATGTAAAGTCTATGACGCGAATTTGCACTTTTTGGGCACGCGCCACGCGCTCGCTATCGATCCGATCGAGCCGAGACCGCTCAAAGGCACGTTGTCCATCCTTGTTCTATAACTTGCGCAAATTTCAGCGCGGTAGGTGCAACGGTGTGATCTGTAACCCGCGCTACGTAGCACCATGTCGCGACCTTCGTAATAGACAGAAACTACGCCCTCCTCAAATAGTAATATAGACAAGCGGCTGCGCCACTTGCTTTGCTGCGTGGTAGGAAAAAAATTGCGGCACCAGCCAATTTGCTTTCGAATGGTGTTCGTTTCAAATCGATGTGTTGGCTAGAAGCATAGATATGGACGAAAATGTGAAGAGAATTTTAAAAGAACTGTACTGAGGGCTTCGTTGGATGAAAGTTGGGTGATACGGGGTCAAGACGGGTCAAAGGGGTCAGCCCCAGTCACTTTGGGTCAGGCCAGGTCACATAGGTCACCTCTCGTCCGATGGGATCAGCCCGGGCCACTGTTCTACTTTTGCCTCCACCACTACCCCTACCACTACCCCTACCCCTACCCCTACCACTACCCCTACCACTACCCCTACCACTACCCCTACCCCTACCCCTACCCCTACCACTACATCTACCTACCACTACTACTACCCA
Organism: Amphibalanus amphitrite; assembly: GCF_019059575.1. Taxonomy (NCBI): domain Eukaryota; kingdom Metazoa; phylum Arthropoda; class Thecostraca; order Balanomorpha; family Balanidae; genus Amphibalanus; species Amphibalanus amphitrite. The sequence continues at coordinate 56,230 of NW_024883599.1, forward strand.
TACTCCTACCCCTACCACTACCCCTACTACTACCCCTACTACTACCCTTACCACTACCCCTACTACTACCCCTACTACTACCCCTACTACTACCCCTACCCCTACTACTACCCCTACCCCTACCACTACCCCTACCACTACCACTACCACTACCACTACCACTACCACTACACCTACCCCTACCACTACCTTCTACCACTACCCATCTTTGCGTGGCGATTACTGGGCAGTAATCGCCACGCCATGTGTGGATCGCCCATGATTGTAAATACAATACAATACAATACCAGTATAGCGCCTTATGGGGCGACTAACGGGGCGAGCGAGAGGGTGGGCCTTGCACGTGCGAAATTGCGAGGGGGTACCTCCAACTGACTTGTGCACGGCACCCTACTAACCGGTCTCTAGCGATGTGCCGAATTTGAGCGCAATCGGTCCAGCGGTTCTCGAGATCTGGAATCGACCCCTGCACGTGCGCACGTGCAGCAGCACCCCAACTCTGGCACATGGATATGCATTGCCTAGTGGGTGCCTACCTACATGCCAACTTTCAGCGCAATCGGCCGAGTAGTTACCGAGATATTGCAACAATTACAAAAGTGACACCTCTTCGTTTTGCACGTGGCACGTGCATAAGGGGTCACCTACATGCATCAGGAGTAGTCCAATACTTGGTAGAAGGAATGAAGCTACCCTACAAAAAATACCGGGTGTAAATCGGTCAAGTGGTTAATGAGATATAAGCGTCGCAAAACCGTGACCACGGCCGGCCGGCCGGCCGCTCATACTCAGAAATTTCCGTTAATCTAAGGAAAGACTCCGCTCGCTTCGCTCGCTCCGTAACAATACCCGTACCTACGGCGTACAACTACCACTAGGTACCTATGACTGGGTCATGTCAGGTGACGGAATAATTGGACTACAATAAGTCCAATCAGACTTTAAAAGTGCTTCTAGCCCTGCTCCAATTCTTCCTATTACATAACCCTAATCGTATTTGTCGGAAATGGTGCTTTGTGACAAATGTGGCGCATTGCGACAAACGCGGCGCATTTTCATCCGGTGATTGAGCATGCATCTATGCACCAAATTGCACCCATATCGGACCATATTTGACAAAACTGCGCGAGTTGCGGCAAAAATGGCGCCTTGTCACCAAAGTGACGCATTGCGGCAAACGCGGTGCATTTTTATACTTGTATCGCAAACTGTTCCCATTGAACGAAAATCAACACATTCTCTCGCCTTTCTTATTCAAATTAAAACTTGCCCCTCCGCCAATGCGAGGCACCCGTCGCCGATCGGCATGCATTTAGTCCACAAAGTTTGTCGACCCCGGCTCTCAATGAAGATATAAGAACCGATCAAAATTTCATTGGCGTTCTTCCAGCGCGCGCCACGTGCCAACCGTGCACCCCAGCGAGTGGAAACCCAAAAAAGGCGCTGACCCGCTCTTTCACCTATAAGGTGTGCAAATTTCAACCACCTACGTCATACCGTCTGCCCTGTAGCCGTAACAAATTGAGCCCACTACACGATGTGCGGACACACAGACAGACAGACGGATTCTGTTTGAATAGTAAGTTAGATAGATTACAATTATTCTCACCCCGTTGCGCCGCACCAATGTCGTATCGCCAATAAAAGTCGTCATAATGTCGACATAAACATGTGACTCGTGCAATTTATCGTTGGGTACCGCCAGGGCAGCGCATTGTTTTAGCGGGCAAATGTATATGCATGGAAGGTGAGCAGGTAGGCGAGCTGTCATTGTAAATAATACCAACTGATTAAAGTGAGTGGGAAATGACGCCACACCACTGCTCGTGCACGTCCCAGTGGGGCCGTTATTTGTGCCCAAATTGGCTTGGCCAAGACGATAATGAGCTGGGCTATTCTTCAAACGAGGAACAAACCCTTATCTGGACAGCATCAGCGAACTATTATGACCACTTTCGACGGGGAGAGTCGTAAAGTGTGATGTGATGGGCGGGCATCAGTTACCTTCAACAGAAAATGTAGCAGCGTGGGAGTAACGGGACAATAACGCCTCGTATATTTTGTAATGCGAGTTGTAATGATTATGCAGTAAATGTTACAGTGCTATTAGCATGGACAATAACACTAGTCATGAGTCAAAACTATATGGTCATTCGGGAAAATAAACGGCCCCATGTCTTGCTATATTTCTTTGAGCGTTTTTTTTTTTTCAGGGCTCCCTCCAACGGGCACTTGTGGCCCATTTACAGGAGGGCTCCTCCTCCTCCTGGCCCTTGTTCCCCCACCCCCCAGGCTACGGCTGAAGTGGGAGCCTACCCCACACCTGGTGTCACAGCCGGGGACGACGCCCGCGGAACGGGCGGAACCGGGAATCGAACCCGAATCCGGCGCCGCCCGCACCGCGGGTCGACGCCTTAACCGACTGCGCCACCAGGGCCGCTTAGGGCCGTTTCATTTCTTTGCATTTCTTTTGGGGTCATGCTTATAAACAGCTAGGGGCATTGAGCGAGCCACCGTTTGCGGCTAGGGTAGGGTAGAACGAAGCTTCAGTTTGACAGATTTCTCGGTATCATTTCTTTTCTCATGAATCTCTTCTTCTTCTGGTTCTGACAATTTTTCACAGCACCCCTTCATCTGGCAGCTTTTCCGCACCACCCTCTTCATCTGGCATCTTTTCCCTTCATCTGGCAGCTCTGAGCGTGTCTGTCGGTGTCGACAGCCGTCCTTTGTCGACTCTCTGCTCTCCGATGGTTTATTCTACCTTACCGATGACGCTGTCTTTCTGCTCTGACAGGTGCTTTCGTCACTGGGTACCGCGACTGAATACTCTGAAGTGAATCCAACCGCAGGGCGTAAACTAGCGCCCGGCCGCAGCCGACGCCAAAATGAACAGATACGTCAGCGCGATCGGCGGCCGGCAGCGATAAATGAGAGGTCAAACGACCGATCGGAGGTAAGGAATTGGTGATTGGAGATCGGCGGAACAGGATTGAGATCAATGCCAGTTAGTTATGGATGAAAATAATTTATTCTTTATTGTTTGATAAAATGAGAGGATGTGCGAGTCATATAACTTTTCACATAGCTGATTCAAATACGCTCGAACGCTCGAACGATTAAGTGATGGCTTAAATGATGGTTTAGGTGAATTGCCACCAGAAGCTGTTATAGGCACTGTAACCGTTTTATGTTGTCTGCCCTTGTCCACTTTATCCATGACAGCTACGAATAACCGCCGGCCACCACGTTTTAACCCTCGCCCGTAAACGGTGTTTTGCCACCTTCGCCCATGCAGGGGGGGGGGGTTGGTGCGACCCCCCCCCTGGCGTTTGAAAACGGAGCGTCGTAGAGCTTAGCGGAAAAGACTAACGGATTGCTCTCAACGAGATCTCGCGATTGGTGGTATATTTTTTGGTCCTAGGTCAACATTTGACCTACTTATGACCGGTCAAAGGTCAAATTTTCTAAAAAAAATCTAACTTTTTCAGATTTCCGCGCCGATTGCGGCAAAACGGTAAGAGATATCGACTTGAAACCTTCACTATCGTGATCCTTGATCAATTCTCTATCGTTTGGTGTGTGTTTTGATGTCATAACTCTAAAAATGATGCGTTGGGAGCATCGGAAGTCTGCAAGGTCATTTGTGCATTGGGTCACGTCAGGCGTGTGACGTTACTGACCTGACCCTGACCCAAAATGAACTACAAGAAACAACCGAAGATGCCTGAAATGGATAGCAAATTCGAATTCAGGGCATCAAAATACCCCGAAAAGACATACAAGTGCAAGAAGTCATTACAGGTCAACCGAGGTCACTGACCTTACCTTGACCTTTAGTAACCTTCAAAAGGTCAACGTACATTGTGCTAATGTCAAATCAGCCAGTTGTGATTCTAAAACAATCCATCAGTGTGTCAGGTCAGTCGGCATTTATACCAATGTGAAGCAATCTCCAATTTAGCGTAAATCTGGCCGGAGGTTGTTCCCTTTATGACGTCATAACTCCGTGACCTGACTTGACCTTGACAAGAAAAATACCAAAAGTTGCGCAAAGGATGCCTCAAAGGGTACTGAAAATTTGAGCAGGCTATCTGAAACGGTTCGGCGTGTAGCTAAGAAAAACCTCAGGGGGGGGGGGGGGGGTTGCACCAACCCCCCCCCCCCCTACATGGGCGAGGGTTAAGCCATTACTGTACGAATTAACATCAAAAACCTTCCACGTACAGCGTGGCAATTTGCTACTGTCCATGGATAGTATAGCAGTAATCGCCACGCCAGTAGCACTGAAATCGCCAGTGGCAGTCACACCAGTCGCACCCATGGCTCACTAACCCATGGCTGTCTGCTGTCTGCCTGTCGTGCGCTGTCATCTGTCTGTCACCACTGACAATTTATGACAGTCTGTCATCCACTGTCATTCCATCCATCCGACTCCGTGTCCCATTATACAGCTCCAGACTTTGATCCGCCCAGCCGACAGGCCGAATAAGTTTGTTATAACCAGTCGCTGAGTCGATCAGAACTCCGATTTATGGCGCGATGAATATTTACCGCGGGATTATTTATGGCTGCGTCAGTGGCATCTGTTACAGCGCATCCATACGAGGTTTGCGCCGGGTATAAATAATACAGTAGTGGATGCGGCGTCAGGGGAGGGAGAACTGAAATGAAAACCGATCTGTTTCCGTATTTGAGGACTCCGGGGAGTTTAGAGGAGCGCGTCAGTGCGTGTGCTTCACTTTTAGCACGTCACATCCATTGGGTCGGGGTGCGATGACGGGGTGTGAGTGGAACGGGGGCTGTCGTCGGGCACTTAGCGCCTGCTGTGGCGCGGAGTGGCGCGGTGCAAACGTGGAATGGCGCACCGATGAGAGGGAGGCAAATAAGGCGCACGGTGCCGGGCTATTTGTGACACAACATTATGACGGATACAAGTTGGTGGTGAAGCATTTTAAACGGTAGAAATGTGAATCACGGAACTACTAATTCTGAAAACAAAACTTTTCACCCGTTTCAGGGACCGCTGTCGACACAGCCAGTGCAGCACATGCTGATTAAATCGTATTAAATTTGGCTGCCATTCGCTACTGCCAACGATTCATATCTCTAGTCCATCATTTGTCACACTTGCCTCGTGACGTTGTTCCCACTGTATGGTGATTATTTATTGTTTGTCTCTCAAATAACATGAATACACCGTTATTGATGATGGAATAAATTACATTTTAACTGGCACCTCAACAATATAGGTACACCATGTAAGCGGTACAGACAGCACTGGATGATATATTGTCCCTCATTTGCGTCAATAATGAAATGTTACATACGGGAGGCACTACTCTTTCAGCGGTACCTCATAATTCAAACATGCAATTCACACATGCATCCATCAAAGCAGACACATCATTTACCCGCGATAAGCTTTGATTATGCTCCATCAAAGCTAGCTATGAACACGCAGTTTGAACATCAGCGCAGGGCCTTGATCAGCGCGTGATGAAATCCAGCAGGATACCCTTGTCGCTGTGGTGTCATATTACGATTCAGATTCCACCTGCTAAGGTAGCTTGATTCTGATTGTGTCCTTGATTTTGCCGGTGTTGGTTTTGTCATTGATGTTGAGTTTGATGCTCGCCAGTCTTTTAGCACGATTCTTGGTCTGTAGCTTTAAGTCGGACGAGACTTACTATTTCATTACCCCTTCTAAAAGAGCAATCCCGCACCGTTTTATTACGGAGCGAGCGAAGCGAGCGTAGTCTTTCCTTAGATTAACGGAAATTTCTGCGGCCGTGCGGACGCTTTTGCGAGGCTTATATCTCAGCAACCACTTGACCGATTTACATGCGGTAATTTTTTAGGGTAGCTTCATTCCTTCTACCAAGTATTGGACTATTCCCAATGCATGTGGGTGACCCCTTATGCACGTGCCACGTGCAAAACGAAGAGGTGTCAGTTTTGTAATTGTTGCAATATCTCGGTAACTACTTGGCCGATTGCGCTGAAAGTTGGCAGGTAGGTAGGCACCCACTAGGCAATGCATATCCATGTGTCACAGTTGAGGTGCTGCTGCACGTGCGCACGTGCAGGGGTCGATTCCAGATCTCGAGAACGGCTGGACCGATTGCGCTCAAATTTGGTACGCGGTTAGGGACCGGTTAGTAGGGTGCCGTGCAAAAGTCGGCTGGGACCCATTTTGCGCGTGCGCACGTGCAGGGTGCCGCTTCCAGATCTCGAGAACGGCTGGGCCGATTGTGCTCAAATTTGGCACCTCGCTAGAGACCGGTTAGGAGGGTGCAGTGCACAAGTCAGTTGGAGGTACCCCCTCGCAATTTCGCACGTGCAAGGCCCACCGTCTCGCTCGCTCCGTTAGTCGCCCCAAAAGGCGTTATACTGGTGACGGGTTTGGTCGATTCATCTCTGGTTCATCTCATTCATCCCTGGTTCGTCTCATTCATCTCTGGTCGGTCCGGTTCACCTCGAGTTTATCCGATTAACCCGCGCCCGGTTGGGGGTCCTGGATTTCCACGCCCTGCTGGGGGGGGGGGGTGTTTGAACACCCCCCCTTGTAACTCGCTCCTGGGCTACGTAGCGATACGCGGAAGCGGCGTTTCGAAAGAGCGTCAAAAATAATGACGAAATCACTTCGGTCAATTTTTTGGTCAGGTCAAAGGTCAGGTCACCAGAGGTCACTGAAGGCAAATTTCGCCGATTTCTAGGTCGAATGTCGAAAATTTCCAAGAAGCCAACGCATAACTCGGGAACCAATAGAGCTACAGCGCCGCGGAAAAGCGCATTCGATAGCCCTATTAACGCCCTTTCTGAGTAATTCTCTCAGATTTGACCTAACGT